>NW_015113521.1:205885-216062 GCF_001443285.1 Poecilia latipinna | reverse complement strand
TTAAAAACCTGGGGTTTAAGGGAAAAAGCGTTTTTTTTTTCTTTTAAAAAAAAAAAAAAAAAAAAAAAAAAAACTGCCGTTCTTTTCTCTTTGTGCCAAAAGGGCTTTTAAAAGTCCTTGATTTGTTCGTTATAATGGCCCAAATTGCCATATTAAAATTTAATTCCCATCTTCTGGATTGACAGCCAGGTGATGTGAGATGGTTAATTCCTCTCCCACATGTGATTCTCTGTCAAATCACATTTGTCACAGTGGAAAAACTCTTCACTCACATCCAAAGCTTACAGAAACTACATCCATTTGAGACAAAATATAACGGATTAAAACGATGCTTTTCTCTAGTTGAATTTTGCTAGTTCTTGGACAAACAACCAAAAACAGCTTTTAGGGCTTTTAACCCAGATCTTCTGTCTAAATTACATTCAAAAAACAAAATTTGTAAGAACTTTGGTTCTGACCACAATCCTGCAGTCAGCTGGTTTACCTATCCATTATTATTCATTTACCTTGTTTGTGTTGTGTTGGTTGTGAGGTCATATTTACCAGTTTATCATTCATAGTCCTATGTTGTAAACAAAAGTAACTTTGCATGAATTTTCTTTTTCCAGATTGAAAAGTATGTAAAAATGTTTTATCAGAAAATATAAAACAAATTTTGAAATATCTCTTTCAGACTTGGAGCCTTTACTCTCCAGTTTAAGTCTAAATGCATGTTTATGACTTTATCCTCATGAAAGTAATAAGAATAGGATGAAGATGCATCTCAACCTATATCCTGAAAAGCTCAGTCTACACCGTTATGATGGCTCCACAGCAGTGAGGTGATCTGCACCCAAATTTAACACCAGTTAACAAAAGTTCAACATTTTATATAGCACTTTTATCGAGACATTAGCTCTATATATTCTCCGGCGTAGGTGCTGCTTCTCATGACATTGAAGAAGTACTGACTTCAGGATAGATTCATTGCTGTAGTGACTAAAAGGTCAGTGGTTTCCTACAGGTACAAGGCTGCAGATGATAGCCGTGTTACAGGGCCATCCACATTTATTACTCCCATGGAAACAAGATGTAAAATATTGGGGCTAACAACCTTAATTTTAGTGCCATTATTCATCACAAAGTAGCTGATATTAGACTGATGCTACAAGTAATTAACATCCCTACATCGTATGAAACGGATGTCTCTGAAACATTTTAATAGATATTGTGCTGTAAGATGATGGTTTTTATTCATGAGAAAACATCTGAGAGTTTTGTCCTGGCTGGTGCTGTAATTTAAATTAATTCACAGCTTAATCTAAACAGGAGACCACGTGTCAACATCTGTTCTTAAAAATGTGTAGTTTTTCAATATCATGTTTCTGGTAGTGTAAATTCAACAGAAATATCTTCCCTGCTGCTTTTAGAACTGTACGTCCCATCTGAAGAGAAATAACCAGGATGGCTCCTGGCTTAATAACTTTTTGACCAATCTCTAACAAAAATCTCATTACTCCATGAAAACGAAAATGTCAAGAACACATCAGTGTCAACAAATATGTGCTTTGTTCATTCAAACATTTTGGTTGGATGTTTGCTCATATTTTGTAAAGTTTGGTAATTTATTGCCTGTTTAGCATTCAGAAGAGTGGTTAAAACAGAATCTGAATGAAGGAGGATGCAGAAGTGTTGTTAAAGATTGCAGATTATTTAAGGGCATCGAGGAGATTGCTTTCATTTTGTCATCCAGCATGAGGCACATGCAGAACAAATCTGAGTGTGACTGTTACATTCCTACTGATCATCTCTAGGGGTTTGCTGTATTTTTCCCGTCCATTGTATGTAGGGCAGTGTGTTATCATGGTGACCATCTGTTCATGATCTGTTTGTTGTGAATGTTGTAAACATAAAATCCATGTCAACAAATTCAAGCCCTCTGAGCTCACTCAGCACTTTACAGCCAGAATACATTAAGAACTGCTGGTGAAATACCCAGAAGTAAGAAGCTAGGTTTACATCCAAGACGTCAACAGTGCAATATTTGCTATTGATTTTATGGATTACAATTAATCATGAAACTGCTGTTTGTTCCAAAAGCTTATTTTGTATTTCATTGCCTGCTGCTGAATCCAATTAAATATGATTTCATATCTAGCGTGGAACTGATTGAGGCACTTCATTATTTTTGATTTAAAAAAGAGCCATTAATGTCTGAAACACCAGTAGGTCATTCTTAGCAATTTTCTTTTTTTCTTTTTTTTTTTTTGTGGCATTTTCTAATTTACTTATGGTAGGTGATTGATGTTTGGTCTACTGCATTGATGCAATGTGATTGTCATCAAGCTTAGCTTTGAGAAATGGGGATCAGAATGAAAGACATTAGATGGGCTGTACAACAGAGGAAAAGGTGGAAAAAAAAGCCTAAAAATGCTAGAGTAGTTAATAACAGACCAGTCTGGAGAGCAAAAAGCAGAGCGGACAGAAAATGAATGGAGGACATGAAGGGGAAAAGTGATTGAATATCAAGTGTGCACAGACAAGGACAAGAGAGCAAGGCAGAGACCGCAAGGCGGGCAAGGGCGCGAGCGAGCGATAACGAGGAGCCCTATTTAAATGTCAGGTTCCCTCAGGTAACTAACATTGTGAAATGACCTCAGTTTCACGCAATAAAGTCTAACAGAGTGATACAGGATTATAAATACACTCTGAAGCAGTACATCTTCAAATGTCACATACAGTGTGCTTTTATTCAAAGGCTTGTCTTCACTGACCCACATACTTTAAGTGTTCTCTCTTACTGCCTTGGGTGGTTAAGAGAAAAAAAAAAAAACGGGAAATAGTTTTGGAGAATTGAAGAATAATTTCATAGCTATTCAAACTGTATAATCAAACTTAACTAAATTCTTTGTACCACCACAGCAGGTCAGATATAAATTTTTACATAACATTCAATGGTTGCAAACAGGTAAAGTAATTATTCTAATAGAAACCTTTATTCTCTAACAGCTAAAAGAAATCAGAAGGCATTTCCTGAGTTATATTATCAGAAAGAACCTTCAGTGTAACATCAAGAGGTAAAGTGGGAAATGGAAATGTTAACAAACCTCCATATAACCCATCAGGCAGCACGTTTGCTATCTTTAAATTGCAGGAAAGGTACACTCGAGCTTATTCACATTAAGTTTATAGATTTGATGTTTTAGTTCAGAAATATAATCTAAGATATGTCAGGTTATTAAAAATAATTAATTGCAGACTTTAAGTTTGTTGTCTTTACAATTTCTAGTTAGGTTCAGTAGAGAGTTGTATCTGTTAAACAATATAATATGCAAGTATATATGGACAAGGGGGCAAGGGAAGCTTTCTCAGTTCCCATCACCATTGTGTTCAGCGCAAGAGCTGCATGGTTTTCATAGCCAAGGAGAAGCTTTTCCCTTTTCTCTCTCTTAACCTTTGTGTAGACCATAGGTCTTCAAATCCTGGCCTTAAGGCCTGGTGTCATGCAGCTTTTAGATCTGTCATAGACATCTAATGACCTCATTATTTGATTCAGCTGTGTTGAAGCAGAGGCATATAAATGTTGCCGGACACTGGCCCTCTAGGTCAGATCTCTAGTATAGATGCATTTCTCCATAGAATAATTTAAATTTCTATATGATATGTAGATCTGTTCAAAAAGTGTTCGCCTGTTTAATGGCTTCAGTTTTAACTGAACAAATGTACAGATGAATGGTTCTAGACAGGTAAATGGGTTTGGCCTGAAAATGTAATAATGTTTTTCTATAATCAAGATATTTTCTGTTTGTTTTCCTGTAAATGCATTGAAATATTTCCTGGACAATATCTTTGTTAAAAAGGCTTACATGCTCATTATCCAGAAATAACCATTTTATGTCATGCATCATTTAATTTTTCTGAACATTGGCATGCAGCACTTCATTTCTGACGTGTCCTTGAGAGGTCATTATGAACTACACATTTATAATGCATATTGATTAAACCATCAAACGTTAAGGATCCATTTCTGGTTTTCTGTGAAGCAGAGTGTTTAAATGTTCCTGAATCGATTTTGGTTTTTTTTATAGATGAACTGAAGGTCTCAGCTAAAATAGTCTAAGGGTGGGTAAAATAATTATTAGCTCAATTAATTAAAAAGTGAGCTGCAGTTAGTGTGATCCTGTCCAAGCATGCAGAGTTAAGTGTGTTTTCTGCAGTGCATTTGAAGTGTCTGATTTGCATAGTAATGGTGTTACTGGGACCAGTCAAGTCAACACGTATTTTATTAGTGGCAAATATGTGAGGTGTGCATTTGGCATCTCGTAGCCTCCTGTGTTATTTACTTAATACCTTATTGCATATCTTACTTTGACACTGAAAAGCAGATATGCAATAGTGAGATTTCAAAATTAACTTATACTTAAATGAAGTTTTATCTACGAGTTTCCACTGCAGGTAAAGAGCAGCTCCAGAAAACAAAGTATTTAGATTTTTATAACATTGAACTCGAAGTGATTTTATTCTAATTAGCACTGTCAGCATCTTTAAAGGGGAGGTATTATGAAAGATCGCCTTTTTGGTGTTTTACGTCATGTTATAATGTGATTCCCTCATCAAAAACATACCTAAAGTGTTGCTTTGATTCTTTATCATTGTTTTTATAACATAGCTTTTTGGAGTAATCTTTTTTTCTAAATTCAGCCGTCAAGCGTTCTTGAACAAAAAGTGAAACTTTAAGACAGTTGGTGTCTTTTTTGAGCTGTTTAGTTGTTAATGCACTGCTGCAACAAGACTTGTCCAAAGGGTTTTACGTCTCCTAGCAACAGTCTACGTGGTTTGATGAAACTGGACTCTGGGACCAACTGATGCTGTACTCTTTTGATTTCCATTGCTGTAGTGAGGAGAGGCTAATGGAAGACAAGTGTTACTTCGAATAGACAGCAAGAGGAGAAAAAAAAATCAAAAGCAAAGAGGAAAAGGTGACTGAAAAAAAAAGTTCCTGCAGACAAAGAGAGGGAATAGTGAAAAGGAAAAAAAAAGCTTTTATCTCTTCTATTACCTCTGCTGAGCCTTTTCCCTTTGAAATATACAAATAGACTAAAATAAAAGAATACAAACAGGCCTGACGTGTTGAACCGACAAAAGGTTACTCTTTTGTCTTACAATAGCTAAAAATGGCTGAAAGACAAGTTTACAGTCAACAAAATGATGGAATGATTTAGTCGACAAGAAAATACGTAAACGTGTCTGTATTCGAATCTATCTTTATTTGTTCTCATAAGCTGGTCTGAGTTTCACACTCTAACTACCATCTTTAAGAACATGTGTGTTATCTGGCAGCTCTGCGACAGCAAGCACCGGCATTAATATGGCCGCCTTAGGAACTGTTTTTATCAAGTGAAGAAGCAGTAAAATGCCCTGCTTGATTACAAGTGGTGAAAAGGAAAATGAAATAAGGAAATATAGGAGGTGGGGGTGGAGGGGGAGTACAGATATTGAGCTTAATGGATGAAAATATTATGAGAAAGTGAAAGAATTCAGAACTCATTCTTTCAATATTAATGTATTCAAAGTTCAAAAAGTATCCCAGTAAATAGGGTGGCTTAACACTGGAGCAAATTAAAAACACATTAGGTCTCATTATCTGATTATATGCAGGAAACTTCCATAAAAAAAAATGTTTGCCTTGGTGTGGCGATGTGCTGGGGTCATGAATGAAGCATGGTGGAGCACGGTGGCAGAAGTGGGCCTTGCTGCACACCCTGACTATGCATCAGGAATATGCAGGTTTATTTTCAATCACTTTGCTGCTTTCTGACACAGTCTGAGGCCCTGTCAAAACTAACCCAAATATTTGGCAAAGCAGAGATTTGCTGTTGTGTTTGCAGCACCCGCTTATATCTAAACTAAGTTTTGGTATGAAAAACTGACATTTCTAAAACCAGTCTGTGGAAATTTCTAAAAATTCTGCTTGTGTTGCAGAGAAGTAGACAAGATATTCAGACGTTTTTTGGAGTCTCACTTTCACATAACCAGTATTGCTTTCCACTGAAGTTGTTTCCATGTTTTCTTTTCACACCTGTCTCAGTCTTTTGCTTACAAAAAAATCAAACACCGAGCATCGAAATTCATTAGATTTTGCAGACCCATATTTTATGTTGAAGATAGCTAAAGAAAAATACACATCATAAAGTCTATTATGTGCTATGTAAAAGAATCACAGTATCATTGACTTAGTGGGATTCTGTTAAAAACCTTAAATTTTCTTAAATCTTAAAAAAAAAAAACGACAATCTTCTTATTAAGCCACCTGTTGATCTGTGGTGGCGATCTTGACTGTAAAAATAAAACCCAATGTTCAACAAGCTCTAAAATAACACAGGATCAGGTTCATTGTGTTTTCTTGTATGCAACTTTACTTGTTTAAAATGCATTAACGAAACTGCTTTCAATGCAAAAGCGGAACACAGCATATTGGTTGAAGTCCAAGAAACAATGCTGATGATTTTTCAACAAGCCATTTGCATATGTAACCAATTCTCCTTACCAGGGTGATGCTGCCTTTTTATTCATGGATGTTACATTTTCTGCCAGACGGCCACAATGTCCATTAGGGTCTATGCCACAGGATTGTGTTTTGTTTACCACGTGATGTTGAACTGTGCATCATTCTGTGTTTTTCTTGCTTGAAAAGCTGCCATGTAACTGCATCCTTTTGAAAAGTCATGCTTCATGAGCTATATGTGCTGTCCACAAAGTGTCTGGGGTGTGTGTTTTCCTACAGAATTTACTTTTTATCTATATATTACATTACAGGAATTTATGCTTTCTAAATAAATGTGTGTGTAAATAAATCCAGCTTTTACTGTATGGACGTGTTTTTTTAGTAATGCAGGCATTGAACATCTGCAGACAGGTTTTAAATATCCCAACATTCAGCCATTTTATTTAACAACTGATAAAATCTTAATGTCACAGTTATTTATGCAATATGTGCTCTGTGCTCTTAAATTAAAATAAAATTAAGCATGTATGTTTTATGACCTGAAAATCCTGGCAGTTGAACACTGAAATGCCTAAATGCCATCATAAAAGTTATGGCAGTGTTCTGTAATCAGAGGACAAAGTGGAATATGGTTCTTATACGACACAGGAAGGAACTTGATTTTGTTTTTTCTGCTGGTTTTCCCATATGTCCACATTATTGAGGATTAATCTAAATATTTTAAGTTGCTTGTTGAGAGCTGTTGTCTTCAAAAAGACTTGAACACAAGAGAACAGTCAACTTGAGTGATTTTTGCCATCTGTGTTAAAGCTGAAGTGTACTTGAGTGGAGCTGTTTACCCTGATGAAAAATGTATCTTTGTCATAATACAAACAATTGAACCCAGTTGTACTAGTTGTCAGGCGAGAGACTTGCTGGAATTAGACAAAAGCATTAGAGCTTGAAAAACAATACGGGGATGATGGAGCAGCCCGTGAATAATATCGTTAATGTTAACTAATTTCATTTTCCGCTTCCTTTAGGTATGTTTCTCCATAATGTACTTAATTAGAACGAATAGAGAAGTTCTGTAAACTATCGTCAAGGAAGTTATGCACCTGCTACCAAGAACGTGTAGATTTTTCAAACACAAATAAAATCCTAGAAAGTAGATACTTTTTAAGCTGCTTCTTACACTCTTCATGCTTCCACTAGTTTTTTTTTTTTTTACACACTTCACTAATATTGTAAATCTCTAACTTTCTTTCATTACCAGCTTCCACACTGAAAAGTGATGTGGTTACATCAATCTTGTGTCAAGTACTGATGGTGACTTCACTTCTTGGGAAAGCATCAGAATTTTTATTTTCTACTCGACGGTTCACAGATCAAACTCAGTCAACCTAAAAATTGCCAGATTCTGGACACCAGACAATTTCTAAGTGCTTTGCTAGTTGTTAGAGGTGCTGCATTGTCTTGGAATTTATAGCGTTTCTGTGGCCTTGTCTTACTTTTGTCCGCCTTCCCAAACACATCTGTGGTATTTTATCGCTAAAGGCAGAGTGTTCTTCTCCTCTGAGAGCTACATCAGGGCATTGCTAACAAGTCCTTCAAGACACAGTTTAATAAATATAAATATGTTGAATTTCATTGAAATATTACAAGTGTAAAAACAGAACAAATAAATGAAATCGGACAAGTATAAGGCTTCTTATAAAACACTCAATGGATGATTTATTGACATACAAAACATTCATTTTTGGCAAGACAAGTTAAAATACGAAGCTAAGATAACAGAATCAGGGAAGCTTGGGCCCCATGCCAAAAGAACTGGGCTCTCAAATAATCGCTAGTTATATGTAAAATTATATCTACATGTAATTCATCATGTGTTTAAACTTTGAGTTATTTTATTTTACGTAACCAGACAGGTTGAGTTTTCATAGAGTTCTGAGACCAGCAGTGGGGATAAGATCAATCAGAACATTCAAACGGTCCGAAGATCAAATGCACGGGAATAAGTAAAAGTTAATCTCAGCTGACATCTACCATGTCTGTGTAATGCGATGGCTTTAAAACAAGAGTTGAAGCATCATTAACATAATTGAAGTCAAAACCTTGCAAATATACCCCTAAAATTAGATTACTTTTCTTCAGTGATTAAACTGGATCTGACAATATACAGTGTATTATTTCAGGTATTAATGACATACTTGATCCTTTGAAGTGATTTTTATCTAACTCTGTCTGTCTTTTAATTAGATATGCATGGCTTTAATAGAATACAAATTAATTATTTTTAATACCTTGCAGGATTTCCGACCACTAATTGCTTTACAGAGCAAATGTTTTGATGAACACACACTGGGGCTGGTTAAATGACATTGTCATCTTCTAGATCTTATTCATAATGCAATAGACATCTCCACTAATGCTTTCATAATATTTCTGTGATGTTTGATGGTTTAAAGAGTGAAGTCATCCAACAATCCGCTGCAAATGACAGGAAAGAAAAGAACAACACTGACTGCTTCAAAAACGGTGGCTTTGCTCATATTTTACAATAAAATCAACTTTGCAGCAGGAAGTAAAATGATTTAGTGGCCCTCATATTAGATACAGCAGTGAGATACATTATAGAGTGTATGCTAGCATTTCAGGGGTGAGTGAAAAACAGACAATAAAAGTGCTGACGCTTTGGTTGGTTTGAAAAACGGCTCTGCAGCATGTTAGCTAGAAGTCACTTGCTTTCTCAGTTTCATCTCAATTGTTAAGTTGCACAGATCTTAGCTAAAATATATTCTACACCTGACTTACGTAATTAATGTTGAGATATATATTTTTGCGGGCTGCAGAGTCGCACTGCTATAATGAGGTTATGGGATCAACTTCTGGTTTTGGGTCTTTCTGAATACAGACTGCATGTTCTTCCCAAGCATGTGTTGGTTTTCTCCTGGTGGTCCAGCTTCCTACCACAGCCCAAACACAAAATGGTTAATTCTCCTTAAAGCAGCTGTGACGAACTAGCAAACTGTCCATAGCAGTCCGCCATGGACAGACTACTGTGTCTCGGTGACTACTGTCGCGCGTAACCTTGCAACTCTTAGTCAAGATGCACTGATAAAAATAAAATAGCTAAGAATAATGTTAAAAGCATTTACTGAAAACATAGCAGCTAAAAGGATTAATTGTTCTGTTAATAGCCTTTATGCTGACAGGCTGTTGTAACAGATAATAGGGAAACATTGGCCTGTGGTTTGATACCAGTAAACATTGTGAAACTCTGGGGAAGGAGAGAGAAACCTCTGTATCCATAAGTAGGATGCTACGCATGTTAACAACTCTGAGACAAGCTGATCTGATGAAAGGCATGGATACACAAACCATACATGCCTTTACTGAGCTGTGTAAACTTCCTTGTCTTTTTTTTTTCACTGTTGTAAGGCTTTCTTTGATGTTCAGCTTCCTTAAAAATAAGTTAGGATCGAATTATACTTTTTTTTTGTCTCTGAAACAGAAACAAATGTAGTTTTTTATCATGGTCTGGCAGTCAACACAATAGAAAACATAAATCATTTATATGTTTTGACTTACAGCTCAGTACCAAATGACCAAAGTACTGATAGTCCAGTGGTTGGGCACCTTCAGGTCATATATATATATATATATATATATATATATATATATATATATATATATATATATATATATATA
>NW_015113521.1:158981-202841 GCF_001443285.1 Poecilia latipinna | reverse complement strand
TAGTAGAGTGGGTGGGCGACCCCTCTTTATATATATATATATATATATATATATATATATATATATATATATATATATATATATATAAACCTTGACATCACTAATATTTAGGATTTAAACATTGACAAACAGCAACTCGTGTGAGGTTAAGAGAAGTGTTTAAAATTTAGGTTTTATGACTAGGTTTCCCTGAACGAAACAAACTGCAAAGGCATAACAGTGTGCAGTAGCACACCACTCCATCGCATTGTTTACACATGACCTATAGCACCATAAATAAATAATATTGATATCAACAGTGTTTTTTATAGAAGAATAAATGTCAGTAGAAAAAATGAAGTAGCTACTTTCAAGAGAGCACAGAACAGCATAAATATCTGGTTTAAATAATCCTGGAAAAACTGTCATAAAGAATTCAGCCAGTAGACGTAAGAAAATAAAGAAACAAATGGAGTTCTTCTCTCCAATGCCCACATGAAGACATGAAGGTCTGGCACACTTTCCTCTTGAGATAACCAACAAGTTAAATTAACCAAAAGAAAAACAAACGCAGAAAAAAATTGCATTAAAAGTGGCTTGATGGATTTTGTAGCACAAATTTAACTCAGAATGTGAATACCCTATAAGCTACTCCTCTGAAGGATCTCACAAAGAACTTTCTGCTTAATTTAAATAAAAAAAGAAGCTGGTTGCACTTTGGTAAGGAAGAACATATAGCAATAGTATTGAAATTACAATATCAGTACTGTGAATTAAAATTAATGACTTACAGTTTGAATTAACTACAAAATGTTGCAGCTATTTTAGAATAATTTCATTAAAATGTAATTAGTATTTCTTTGGATGTTTGTATCATAAGAGATACAAACATCTCAGCTACATAAATAATTTCAAACTCTTTTGGTTTAATTTTTGTGTTGCATTTTTGTTTGTGCAGCTTGTAGTTTAAGAACATTTAACATGCTAACTTCTCATGTAAGGCTGTTTTTAGCATCAGTTCAGGCAGCAGCATGTCTGATGACTCCATTACTGTTGAGACAGTCGGGTATAAGTCATTTTTGAATACGTCTGGAAAACACCTTGGCTTTGAATGCTTAGGTGAGACATCATGAAAATAACAGAGAACGACAGTGTAAAAGGGATTAGATGGTAGGGTTAAGAAGAAAGAACTACTCTGTAGAGGAAATGAACATTTGTTTGGGCTGAGGGTGGAAAGTGAACCTGACAGTAATAACAAAGAGGCCATGAATCTGAGCCATAATTAAATGTGAGCCTTGGACCAAGGTTAGTCTTGGAATGAAGTGGTTCTTGGAACAACAGTATGCGGTGTTCAGCCAGAGTCCAGCCAGCTATAAACGACAGAGGAAAGGAGAACCTGGAGGACAGCCAGTCCCAGGTCATTTTGGGGGGTTGTTTGGGGAGGGGGGGTAGAAAAGTATTATCATTTTAGACACTATTGAAGCAGTTCCAAAACTAGATAAGCTGAGCACAGCAACACTTCACACCGCACTTGTTCTCAAGGTACAGATACAGTTTGGAACACGGTTCTTGATAAAAAGCATTGAAAAACTGAGATTGAAGTGAAATCAGTCATAAGGAGTGCGCACAAAAAGACAGAAAAGACCTTGGATATTACAGAATCCACAATTTTGAAAAAAAACTTTTCCAATGTCATTCACCTCTGTTTAGAGCTGAAACACACAGCCAAGAACACACACATCTGAATATCCAGTAAACTGAGCAGAGCTGCGATGAATAGCTAGACGCTGGAAATAGCCATGGAGTTAAAAATATATTGAAAAGTTATTTCAACTTGTAAAATCAAAAGTTCATGATGATAAAAGCATTATTTCAGGTATTATCGATTTCAGAGTGCAGATTTGTCGACATAGGCTTGATCAGTGCAAACATGCTTACTGTTTCAAGACTGAAATTTGAGCCGTCGCCACACTTTACCTGCTCAACAGGTACACTGTTTTATTTCCAGCATTTATTTAATAATTTGGAATGCTCAGGCAAACCACACGTTTATATGTTTCATCAACCCTTATGGAGCCAGTACTTTCATGAACAGAACATTACACTAAGCAGGATCTAACTGGTTGAATACCAGTCACAGCGTGAAAAAAAGCGTTACCGTTAAATTGTGCCGCACGTGGACTCTGCCTAATTTGTCTCAATAGACCACTGCTGGTTAAAAAAAATGAGTGGAAAAAATGAGAAAATCCCCTGGGGTCTGAAAACAAATTTAGTCCACAGCCAACAATTTGAAAACAATCTTCCTAAACGTCTTACAAAGGCATCAAGAACTGCAAACAAGGTTAGATTTAAGCAACCTAGGGAACTCTGACCCCAGAGTGGAGGACAACAATCTATTAGTGCCCTTTTAGTCTCATTGCTTCTTTTGAATATACCAAGTAAAAACCCCTTTTACCAAGTAATGCTGTGGTAAAACAGTGAAGGGGAAAAAGTTTTGAGGCTTCAAAAACTTCCCTGATTTTCTAGTCAAACAGGAAAGCTTCAAGGTATAAAGGTTAAAAATATTGAACTCAATTTGGCTTTGATGGAAATTACAGCAAAAGACATGAATAATGTGTGAGAAAAAATAAAAATAAATTAAGGGGCTGATAACTTGAGATATGAAAAGGAATACAAAGAGTTTCAAATAGAAGCACTTTAAGCAGGAAGATGGACTCAAAAACCAAGCATAGCTATGAATGTTTTGTGCAAAAATTTTCAGAAAAAATATTTAGTAATAAAAACATCTTTGCAGCAAACAAAGCAAAGGGCCAGCTGAGAAAAGTGCTGCGAGTTTTATATAACAAATCAAATGAAGCAGCTGCTTGAGCTTCCTCATGGGACCAAGGGAGTTATGGAGCTTTGCAGTTCTGAGTTGAGAAGTTTCACTCTTCAGTTCACTTTTCTCACTTTCACTTTGTGAAACAACAGAATACCAAAATCAATGGCAAGGCACAGAAGTCTGATTTAGGGCTTTGAGCCATAGGAAAGATGTCTTTTTCAAAATATGATGGTATTTGCACAACAAATAATCCTCCCACATCAAAACTTCACTAAGTAAAAGACAAACAAACACACAGAATTGCCATCTTCAAATACCCAGGGTACCTTAAATCACAACATCAACCGCTATGGAGGTACAGAGCATATCAAATGACAAAGTCCTATAAGGAAAGACGTGCTCTTATAGTATAAAGTTAAGTCCTAAATATTAATCATACCTCTGGCAGATTTAGATTTAAGTATTTTATTCAAACCAGAAGTTTGTTTCTGAAGTGACACAAGAACATTGCAAAAGTTAATTCAACGTAAGAAACCTACCGTATTTTCCGCACTATAAGGCGTACCTAAAACCTTCAATTTCCTCAAAAGCCGACAGTGCGCCTTATAATCCGGTGCGCCTTATATATGGACCAATATTGAGCCACAACAGGTCTAACAACTACGGTAAGCAACCGCCGACTTCATTTTCGTCTGTAGAAGAAGAAGCGCACGGTGCATGCTGGGATAGTTGTCAGAACGCTGGTTTGTAATCTATTAATAAAGTTTGACTGACCTATCTACCTACCGACCGTCTAGAATCAGGTCGTCTGCAGGTCATTTAGCACCACGTTCTCCACGAACATGCTGTGGGCGAATGGAGAAGGGTGACCATCGTCCGGCCACGCCCCGGCCCAATCACGGAAGGCTCTCCTCGCCAACCGGAGTCGGACTGTTTTGTTGATACTCACTTTAGTGCAGCTCCATCTAGTGGATGCATGACGTAACTCCATACGCTACTGTAGCGTCTATTGTATGCGCCTTATAGTGCGGAAAATACTGTAATTATTATGTATTTGTTTTTGTTTGTTTTTTAAAATGGCATTGACAAATATTTAAAAATAAACACATAAATACATAAAAATACAAATCTACACAGAATAAGTGCTACTCTGTTGTGTCACATCACATACAGCTTGAATGTAGAGTTAAGTTTTTATTTGAAAAAAAACAAGTTTAAGAGGTATTAAAAGTATGTAAAGGATCCCTGAGTGGAACACTAAATGTGCCATAAGGAATCTAAATGAACGTTTGAATATCACACGTCTCATTTAAAGCTTTAGGGTCTAAAGCAGTTATGGACATAAGCTCTTTAGTGAGTTGTTTAAAGTGTCCACGTACCTTCATAAAGAAAGGTTTGTGTTTTCTTTAGCAGAATGTACAGCCACTGGGCTGGATGCATTTTTTTGATCACCATCAATCTTGTTGGTACCTTTACGGTCCAGACAAGATGGATTACAGCTACCTTTTAAGCTGCTTATATTTATTTGCTTCTTTTATTAAACCTCTGAAGGGTAACTTTAATCAGCCTCAGCAGTGCTCTGTGTAGTCTGGTTAACAGCAGTATGAAAGAAAGTGATCTAAGAATCCAAACATTTTTCATTTCTAAACTATTAAATGCCATCTTCACTTGGTCGCATTGAAAGAACATTCTGCATATGAGAAATTATCTCCCACCTCACAGCTATATCACGGGAGATTTTACAAGCTCTGTTAATTGTAGTTTAATCTGCCTTAAATCTACTTTATGTGAATCCCTCATCATCTATCTTAAGGACTTTCTGTCTGTCCTTCTGATATTCTTCTCTGTCTGTTCTTTATGTGTGCAATTCTTGCAGTGGTTCTCCAATACCCAACTCTCACAGAATAGTACTTTTGGAAACCACAACACTCATTGTAAAGATGAAAATATTATATTCAGCACATGCAGGATGATCACCATAAATGTAAAATGACAGCAATATGCTGAGATGAAGGCACATTATAGGTTCAAATGAGAGGTTTGTAACGTATGAAGCAGCCATTTGACTGACACCACTGATCTCGTGTTGAGTTCCTCCGGCTCCTTTTGCCCTCCGTTTGAACTTATTATCACTTTGTAGCCTGCAGATGTTTCTGGAGAATCCTAGATATGCCGTCATGCTGACAGTCTTTAATGAGTAAATCTACAAATCTATTTTTGGAGGATTCATCATTTTTCTCTAGAATTTCTAGTAAATTTCAACCATCCATCGCCTTCTTTGTTCTCTGAACATGTCAGTTGTTTGATGTTAAATTCACATTAGTGTATTAGTGGTTTGGTATATTTCACAGTTCAATATTGTTTGGTTATAATACTCCTGGAGAGTTGATGGGAGCAATAAAGGGTCAAACATTTATGCCAGTAAAAGGATTAATTGCTCTCAATGTCACAAAGTTGATGTAAAAGCTGAAAGAATCCAGACACAATATCTGTAGCCGTCTGAGTTGAAAGCTGACTGAGTTTTGCACAATAAATTGAGAAACAGCAGATTAAAAATGTTCTTTTATTATTTAGCATAAAAGCTGTCTTATATGTTTATTCATAATGTGGTAATTTCTGTTAACTTACCAGACAGAGGCATGAATAAAGCATTGAAAATGTGTTTTGTGGAGTGATTAAAGTCCAGTGGCTGTATCATTCACAGTTGACACTTTGCATCTGGTGATTTAAGGTTTGACTGTAGCTGCTCAGAAAAGCTCAATGAATTCTTTCACAAATGTTTGGAACAGCAGCCTGCATGTCTAGATGTAGTTTCTTACACCATTAATGACCACTGAAGTTATTAGAACTCACACCCAGAAAACACCCTAATTAAAATATCTGGAACATTTTTTACATCTAAGGTGTTCAGCAGGATCAGTAACAGAATAAAGGTCAAAAATCTGTAAGAAAACCATGACAAGTTTAGATTAGGTAAAGGCTGTATAGTAAAAAACACATATATGTGGGAGTAGAACAGGTTATATTAGTGTTTTGATATTCAGCTATATCCCAGTCACATGACATCTGGATGCTTCTGTTTAGATTTTCTTTTTTAGCTTCAAATCAAGAATGTGTATTAGCTACATGAGAACCCAAACAAACTGGGTGTCACATTTTTATTCTCTCGGTTTCTCATCAACATGACTGAAATGACATTTTCTGCCCTCCACCACCACCTAATGCTCCTGCACTGCCCCCTCCTTCCTCTTCTTCGCACTGCTGCCGTGGCAACAGAGAATGGGGAGCACGGGAGCAGAAGGAGGGAGGGAGTGAGGAGGGGAAAAAAGGAAAGAGACAGTGACAGAGAGAGGAGAGGGAAAGAGACAGAAATAGAGAAAGAGAAGATTGGTGAAGATGAAATCTGAGTCTGGGACCAGAGGCAGTGAGAAACACAGAACAGGCTGCAGATTGACTGTTGTGGGTCTGAGTCTGTGTGTGTTTGTCTTTGTGCTCAGTTGCATAATTCCACTCAAGTCACTGAATGAAGCTAAAACCCGATCGACCTTTAGTAAACGTGTACATTTTCTTCTGTAGAGTCACTGCATAACCACCAAACTTTCAATAAACTCTTCTTTTCAACCCAAACAAAGCGACGCACTCACACAGCACACTTACAGTAAAACTGGGCTGTAAAAGCAACAATTTGTAGCTATTTTCCGTTCTAGGTCAATTTTTTTTTCTACATCCTAGATACTTCATTTTGTTTTTGTTATGCATGTGCATGCAGGAAGTAATCAGTTACTGAAAGTTAATAAAAGCCACTGCAAGTTAGATTTATGACAACTGTTGGCAATAAATCACACAAAAACAATTTAAAAGTCCAACACAACTCCTACTTAAAGTGGTTTCTTCAAATAAACACAAAATAATACTTTTAATGGCTGCAATCCCAAAAGTATTCCATCTTCAGTAATTTTGTGAAGGACTCTTTTGCTTTGATTTCCTCGTGTAAATGTTCGTCCTACCCAGAAACCAGCTGCAGGCAGCTTCTGAGGAACGTTAGCCTCATATGCAAAAGTTTATCTGCTACTGCCCGTTTCAAATCTCACTAGTGATGTTTGAAAGAGTTCAAGGCAAGTGACTAAGATGGACACTACCTTCTGGGGCTTCTTCTGAAACAGTTGAAAAATGACATTCAACCAAACTTCAGTTTTTCTTACAGATTTTCTCCAAGAATGTCTTTATATTTTATTAACACATCGTGCCCTCCACTGAATGCCTGCGCTCACTGCTATGGAAAGCAAAGCAATAAAAGAGCATCACAGAACCACCAGCATGCTTTGGTGTTGGTGTTATGTTCACAATTATGCTTCAGACATACCACTGAGCCAGAAGCCTGAAAATTTCCACTTGTGATTCATTACTGCAAACAAACCCTACATCGTATTTCACTTACTTGTGTAGACACAAACAATTGGGAGCTGACTTTGCTTGTGCTTTAAAATGGTGTTTGCAAAATGTTATGTGCAACTTTATACAAAACATGTACAATACTGACTTCAGGTGTTGTTATTAAAAGAAACGTTCATGGCCTAAACCTGTGCACAAAGTGCATTATTGAAAATAATTCTGTTTTAACAAGTACAATATGTGTCTGATATTTAGTCCCAGAGACGACATACTGTGAGCTAACTGAGACTAATTGTAGAGTTTGCACAGCTAACGTGGCGCTCACAGCACAATGTTGTGAATGTTTTATATGTTTGTCTGCTCCGACGCTGCACACACAACACAATAACCTCAACAGTACCGTGACGAACAGGGCAGGGAACACCGTTTATGGGACAACGGCGGATTGCGCTTTTCAAAGAAAATTACAAGATTCAACATACTGTATGATTTTTTGAATAACTGATGGCTAAGTAATTGAACTACTTGCAATTTTCTTCCGTGTAGAAGAAATGTTATTTGTTCAAAAAGGAGATAAACTGATTAAAAATATACTAAAAAAGCATCTCAGTGAGAGATTACCATTTTGAATACATCATGACTATCATGTTTGTGACGTAATGCGACTCTTTATATGGTTTTCTGTTTGTAATCTTCCCTTTTATTTTGCCTTATTTTTCTACTTTATGCCCTAAAACATGGTTTTGGCGTGAACCAAACCTCAGCTGTTTGGGCTGTATAAATTTAACCAAGCAAAAGGTGAAATTGAAAAACTAAAAATAACCCTTTAAATATAAGGGCACAGCACTGTGGGCCCCAGTGGGAATAAGACCAGAATCCTTTGGTAGAATTTGATTGATTGAAACCTTTATTTTGAACATGTGCAGGCAATCCATTAAAGTGAATGATGCATTGTTGTGCTTTTCAGGGCCACCAATCTTTTACCTCAGAATATTGACTTGTTTTCTCTGTTCTACTGCCTTAGCGAACAAAGGAATTTCTCTTCACATTCACGAAGCAGCAGGTTTCTAAGAGCATTTTCTGTCATACTGGCTTGCAATTGCAAACAATCATGTGCCACAGTGCAATTCTTAGTCCAAGTTGCATCACAGTCAGTAGACCTTATTGATTTTATTTTTATCATTTACTTAACTCATAACTTTGCCTTACAGGCACCAGAAAGAAACAGGTGGTTAAAGGCAAAAATAAAAAAACTGAAGCAGACCTGTACAGAAAGAACAGAGGGATCTTGTTGAGATAAGAGGGCTGAGGTCACGTGGTTTGAATCATACATAAGTGGATTCCCAAGATGTTCCAGGCTGTTTCCCTCATTTGAGCCCCCACTTTAGGAGCTATGCTGCAGATCTCCTCTACACGATCCATTCACGGAGAGCTTAGACCCATTCTGTGTTGTCTTCTGGGAAATGTTGTAGCCAAAGCTAATTAGTGTGAAGGTCATGTTAAAGAAAAGAGAGCAGATCAAAACCAAAAACACTTGAGCTATCCATCGCCATACATAGAAATAGTTTGAGTGTGCTCATATGTAATTTGCCTACACATATGTGTCTGTGTGTATCTGTTTGGATGTAAACCTCCTACTGTCAATTAAATCAGGTTCACTGACGTCAGTGAACATCTGAATCAGATATCTGATTTTGTCAATTTGCTTCTTGAATCAATGTTTTTGTTGAGTTAGTCTTGGTTTTAGTCATGTTCCTGCTTAACTTTGGGTCTGTGATGCCACTACACATTTTTCTATTATTTTATGGTGTCTTTTTTATGTTTGTTTTTTCTTTTTACTTATTTTGTCGGCACACATTGTATTTGCCTGTAGTCATTACCTCTGGTCTGTAGCCAGCCTGTGGCTAGTCTGTATGCGTGTGTGTGTTTGTGTGTGTGTGACTGTGTGTTTACAGTTGGATGCTTGTATGTTTGCTTCTTTGTTCTTTTCAGAAAAAATGTCAACACTATCAGTTTAAACATGAATTATATGTTTGGATTTGCTCCACAAAGTTTTAGCCTTATATATTAAGTTGTGTTGTTTCTTACATGTCCCAATATACATTTGTCATGCTACAGAAAAAAAAAAAATACTCAAAATTTAGGTTTTATTAATTTCATACTGTGTTTTAAGAATTCAGAAGAATGTCACAGAAGACACTTTAGAAGAAATGTGTAATTTAGATTTGGCTGGTCAAACTATGTAAGAATTTTGACCACAGATGCCCAAACACAATCCAGACTGATTTAAAAAAACAAAACAAACAAAACACCAGAAACAGATATTTAATAGTGTAATCCCCTGGTCTTGCACACTGAATGGAGATATATCACCTATCTGGCTTAAACTGTGACCTCATGGTCAGTGTATGCATTTTACCATTTGAGCAGAACCTTCTGTTATTACTCTCTTTTGTACATTTTGAGATGCCTCTCAAAAATCTTCGTATAAGTTTTATTTCTTACTCTTACTCTGCTTTTATGTTGCCATCAAGTGCAAATGACCATTTTAAAGGCATTGACGCAACTCAGTGCATCATCACTTCCTACCTTTAAGGAGTTCATGTCATTTTGTTCAGTGCTTGTCTGGTTTATCAAGCCAGATTCTTTGCTTGAATCTTCAGTGGATGTTTTAAGAGGTTTGTTTCAAGTACAAGATCAAATATTCTTGACAGATCCGATTGAGACTGTTGGTCATAGAAAAGAGAACAAAACAATTTGTCAGGAGTCGCTTTTGTTAAAATTAGCTCATCTGTTTACAAGAGGGGTAATTAGAAAGTGTAGTTCACCTTTGCCAGGTTTACTTACTTATTTCATAACGTCTAAGCAAAACCTTATGATTACCACAGCGTTGTGTTTGCATTATGCCCTACATCTCCACAGTGATGAAAACACTGCTCTGTATGTGTGAAACCAGTTCATTTTTAGTTATAGTGACCTTTTCATGACAGTCAATACTCTTTTGAATCCCCACAGACAAAAACAGGTGTTCCAACAGGTTTACACTCCAGTAGTGTGACATTTAGATTAGTTGCATGTCTGCTGACCAATTTCTCCTACACCCACTGCGCCACATGTGACCTGTCACACGTTTTGAAAAATTATTTATTTATTTATGCCTAGTCCTTGCCTTGACTCCAAACTTTGCAACATAACAATCTCACATTTCTCAGTTCATTAAAAGTATTATTCAGGCATGAAATAAACAGCTTGAGATCTGAGGTCTGTGTGTGGACTTTACTTAATCTCATTGTGAGGGAAATCTCTTTTCTCTCATGAAGGTTTGCGAATGAAGGCGAGTGAAAGGGACGTGTGTTGCTTAGAGTTCTTAGAGTATTGTCTTGCTGAGTTTTTTTTTTTTTCAGCTTTAGTTTTTGATTGATCCATTCTCTATACAGCTGATTTGTTTTTCTGTTACATTTCACTGCAAATTAACTGTGGCTGGATTGCGTTTGGAGATAATGCAGAGAAGAAGTTTTAGGCTCTGTAGCACAAAGAACAAATACTTTGAGGTTGTACTTTTGGGTAGTTGTTAAATGGCTGTCTCCCTAAACTTTTTTTATTGAGCTTGAGCGCATATTTCCAAAGGGAAAAGTGCAAAGAAAAAGAAGACTTGACAAAAACTGAACTGAGGAAGATAAGGCAGTAGGTTTCTTTGAATGAATTGACGTTCAGTATCTCCTGCCTCTTTTCTGCTCCTCTGGTTTTGCGTTTTTTGTGTGGGTGGAGTGAAAAAAAGGTTGTCGCTACTTATCAGTCTGGCGGTTGGTGGAAGATGCTCTCGGGGGTTTTCAGGATAGACGGCTAAGGAATGGCGAAACAATGAGGGTGATGTTGGAATCAGGACTTTGTGCTGTTGCTGACATTTAATCTGGGAGTCATGAGTCAATTATAACAATACCCAGGTTGGCAAAAGATTGAATCCAATATATCCTAAAGGACAATCAGACTCTAATTGCCTTAACTGAAGACCAGTACCCATGATGATAAATGAATGATAAATATAAAGATGCAGGCAGCTGGTGTTCTGTTGGCTTGATTCATCATAAAACCAAACAGAGATTTTTGTGAAAACATTACTTTTAAGGATAGAGAAAGAAAAATGGGGAAAACAAGGGAGAACTATGGATGTGTTTATAATCATGTGAGCTTCTGTGAGACTTACTTGAAAATGTAATCTGCCGGTGTCCTGGAAACTGAAATCTCCTATCCTGAGACTTTCTTTCCTATTTGTGGGTCTCCTGCTGTGATGATTCCTGTTTGCACCTAGATGGGCTAAAATACAGAAAGCGACATTGCTGTGTGCTTTGAAAATAACATGACTGGAAAATTTGTATTTATGGCGAAACGCAAACAAAAAGGACCTGGATGGAATATTAAACAAGACAGCGTCTTTGCATCCCATACATTATGGGAGTGTAATAAATTTTCATGAAATATGAGTTAATAGTGTGATTTTTTTGACGACCTTTTCATAGCTGGATTTTCTATCACTAGTTAATTACGCAAAGAGGCATTTCTTGACTATAACATCATTGGCTTGGGAATCATTTCAAAAAGATCAGTGAAGCGGAGAGCCTGAATGCGATTCCTCAAATTATTCATTTCATTACTGGTTTATGCCTGAAGACTGCATTGGAAAATATTTAAGGCAGATCTATCTGGTTCATTTGGTTTATCTTCACTGAACTTCCAGATATCCACTACATGATCACATACTTTTACTTCTTTATACTTAGAAGAGAACAAAAACGTTTATTTAATGGTATTGCTTATTTGACTACTCAATATGCCTACATCTCTAAACCCTGTTGTTTGGCAGCCCAACAAAATTTTATAAAAAAAAAAAAAAAAAAAACATTTCTGATGTGATATCAACTAGACATAATTTTCTATTAACCAGGAAATGATTGACACAATCATATTCACAATCATAGAGCGCGCACAAACATCCCAATTTGTGGGCCATTTTACATGGTTATACTAAGTGAGTTATGTTTTCAGAATGATTTTATGGGTGAATTTTGGTTTTTCTGGCTTACATCAACATACCCCCAGTGTTTTTGTTGATGAATTGGTGGTAAAAATGCAGGAAGTAAATGATAACCAATTCAATTAATATCGAATCAGTGTTATTCAAAAGTAAACTATTTTCAGGGGGAAACAAAAATCCTATGAACATCACAACAGTCACTACCTTCATGACCTAACAGGTGGGTGTTAGCACAATGTAGAGAAGAAAAAACATTCCGATTTGACAAAAAATCTCAATTGGGTCACTTCGGTCTGCAATGTGAACGCAGTTATTGAGTCGCCTTCAGACCTCAATCCAAATGCTTTGGCCACTCCTAAACATATACTCCAATCTTGTAAAGAATAGATGAGCAAATCGTTTTTACAAATATGAAAGAGACTTTAAATGACAAGCCGATTACAGCTGGTTCCATTAATATTGATTGCAGTTTACATTCTGTGAATGTCGTAATATGGAAGCTTTTCTTGCATTTTTAAAAGCACTATGATAACAATTATTGGTCCTTTCTTAGTTGACTCTGTTCATGCAACATGTTTTTCATGTGCAATTTCCAAAAACATAGTAAGAAGGCAGATTCCTTTTAAGCCTTTTTGGGATTGTGATAGACTCTCCCCCTCTAAACCTCACAATGTGACATATTTACTAATCTTTTTTTGTTTATTTATTTACTTATTTTAGAGTTTTGGAACCTGCAGTGACTTAAATGAAGAAAGCACACATTTTTCCTGAGTATCTCCATATATTTTGCCCTGACTGTTTGGATTTTGTAATTAAGTTATTCTCCAAGTTTTACAAATTTTGCTTTATAATTTTGCTAAACAAAGGAATCCCTCTCTTTTGTATTAAACAATGACCTTCTTTTATGCCTCTGAACTTGTGTATGTTAATCGATGCTGTGTGTGTATGTGTGTATATTTATATTTCAGTCTGTATCTGCATGTCTGACAGAGAGGGAGAGGGAGCGCGCTCAGGCTAATGGCTTGAATAACGCTCCTCCATGAATCACGTCTGTGTCAGTGGCTGTTTTCTGAGAGGCAGAGCTGCATGTTTCAGATGATGGATTCCTCATTTTTAGCAGCAGCAGCTTTAAAAAGATCAGACACACAAAAACAAAGAAAATAAAAACACCTAAGGTCCACGCTCCCGCTGTAATGAGAAAAGCTGTTGCTTAATACAGCTAGATAATGCAGTATACAAGATCAAGCTGTTCAGCAGTAAATAAGTTTAATATAACTAAAGATTTCCAGTGTGTTCTGTAGCCTCTTCAAGTGAGTCTTTATCAAACATGTTAATTGCTACATTAGAAGAATTAAGCTACTCTGCACTTTTAACTTGAAGAAATTATTCTCTAGTGTTTCGTAGTTTTTTTATTTAGTTTTTACCTTTTTACTTGTGAAGAATTTGTGTCGTGATAGAAAGCTACAATATTTTAATCTCCAATAAAACAATGCCTAATACAGAACCTAACTCAGATGCCGATACAACAATCTATTCATTGTCTAGACCTGTTTTTCCATTCAGGGTCACAGAGGGGCCGGTGCCTCTCAGCGGTCATTGGGTGAAATGAGTTGCACCTTGAAAAGATCGTTAGTTCATCACGGTGCAACGCAGACAGACACACAGGGAAGACAACCACGCACACACACAATCACACCTGAGGGCAATCTAGATAAACCAATTAAAAGTCATGTCTTCGAACTGTGAGAGGAAACCGGAGTACCAAGGGAAAATCCACTCACACACAAGGAAGACATGCAAACTCCATGCAGAAAGACCAAAGGGCAGAAGTCGAACAAAGGACCTTCTTTCTGCAAGGCAACTGTGCTCCCAACTGTGCAACTCATTATTCTGCCACATTATTAAAATTAGGATATTTTGCATCAGCTCATCTATTCCCCCAGCTAAGTAGAGATTTTTACGAGATTGTTGCTGCCAAACTATTGTGGTCAAAATCTGCCACAAGACGTGATCAACCAAAACTGTGACAAGGGAATTCATGTGCAGAAGAAAGTTATGAATGTCAACCCAACAAAGAAATTAAGCAGACAGACCAACAAATATGAACTTTCTGCATGTCCTATAAATTAAATTGTTTCACTTTATCTCACACTAGTTGAATTAATTTAAATGCCTAAAGTAAAACAGCAAGCACAAGGGATCTGAGAATGCAAATGAAAGTAGCCATAGAGTAATGAGGTTAGAACACTGACCTCAAACATCAATGCACATGTGCATCTCGATAAATTAGGGTATAAAATCATTAATTTATTCCACTAGTTCATCTTACAAAGTAATAAAAAATATTATACAGATTAATTGCATACAACTTAATATCTCAAGACTTTTTTCTGTAAATTCTTGACAATTTTCTGCTTAAAGCTAAGAGAAACACAAATTTCTTAGAAGATTAGAATATTACATCACACCAATAAATCACAATCACCACTCCAGAAGAAAGCAGTGATGATAAAGTCTGCAGATTGAGCAGTATGTATGTAAAATTCTCCTGAGGGGACAAACAACTCATGTTGTCAGAATTTGAAGACCTAGCTGACCGGCTTACCCAGGAAGTTAAAAGTGCTGTGTTGTCAGTCTGCCTGTAATCTACCATAGTTAAGAACACAACATTTTTGCTTGTGACAATAATATTCCATGAAACAAATATTTTGGAGACAAATATATCTTACATATCTTCAAATCTTGAGTAGTGGGGAGGAAAAAAAACATGGCATTGCATATTTCCTGCTTAACAGTTTTAGGGAAAGTAACTTGACTTAACCAGTGGTGTCTAATGGAGACAAGCATGCTTACTCTTAACTGAATGAAAAAAGCTTGATGGCTATTTAAAACCTGTCTTTGTTCCAATTTTTTTTGTATTTTTAGGGAATTCTCCGAGTATTAACTGCAAAATGTGTAGCACTTCCATTCTGTTTATCCTTTTCTGCTCAGTCCAGTCTGAGCAGTTTGCCACCTTCAGGCAAAGCAAAGAGCAGTCACCATCTGGATGACTGTTCTGCTTGCTGCTGTCACTTAAAGCCCTGAGGAAACCTTTCACACTTTGTCATCTTCTCCGTTACTCAGGGTCAATTGACCACACGGGGAGGAGAGATAGTGAATGAAGACGGCAAGGAGAAAGCGGTAGAAGAGGGGTGACAAAAAGACAAAAATAAGTAAAAATGTGGAGAGACCAAGGAAAAACAGTCAGGCTAGAACATTTTGAAATGATAAAAAGTGATGTAAAAACTAGACAAAATAATAATAATAAACTGAGGAGACTTTAGTGAGGGGGCCAAGCTAGGCAGGGAATGCAAGGAGATTGAGGGAAATTGTGACATTAAGGGTTTCAGAACACTCTTCTGGTGAAAGACAAAACCTTTCGCCTTCGCACTTTGATATAAAACACATTTCCACCAAGCGGGTTCACTTCAAAGACAAGCCAACTTGCTGAAAGGTTAAAGTCCTCATCTTTAAGCACAAACACCCACACAAACACTTTTAGGCAGCTGAAAAGCTACATGGCTCAAAAAATGTGGCAGCAAAGACAAAAGCCATCTGGTCAGAGACATGTCATTATTTGTTTCCATGCTAAAAACTCTGCCTGACATTACTGCAGATGAAAGTTCACCTTTTTCCATGTCAATGTATTTAAGTGTCTTAAAACACGGTTGAGTACTTTATAGGATACTGTCATGAGCATCTATGCGTTGCAGAAAGAAGGTGTGGAGTTCAGTTTAATTTATTATTACCTCTCTATGCTCAAAATGTGTTATAGTCAGAAGGAAAAATTGAGGGAACATAGTTATAAGGTAATTGGAGATGTTATACCTAGTGGGCTCAACTGGAGGAGGGCCCCAAAGTTAACTTCAGTTCATGTCATCATTCAACATCAGGCTGGTTCTGCAAACTGCTGGCCGTGTTATCATGATTATAAGATGAATTAAATTTAAAGTGTAACTAACCTCTTAAAGCTAAATTTTGACAAAATTACAGAAAAGTGGGCGGAGCCAGAAGACACAGCCGAGTGTGGGGATGAGTGGAAGAGGTGAGTGATCAGGACGAAAGAATCATCGTTGTCAACTTTTCCACTTTGCTGCTATATTTATGAAATTTTCAGGTTCTTGTGGCTTTTTTTTTTTTCTTTAAGCTACTTGTGATAAACCCAGTGATTTTTATTTTATTTTTTTCAGTTTTTCTGTGTTGTTGAAGACTTTTTTGGCAACATCACTCTGCAGCTCGGCTGTAGGCAGCCTGTCTATCCTGAGTGAGAGCGGGCATTAGCCGCCATTAGCTTCTCCTGCTTCTTCAGCACTGCAGTCATCCATTCAACGTCATACCTCCACCAGCAGTCAGAGCAGAGGATACTCATTCCACTCCGTGCTCACATTCCAAATAAATCACACATTTTTAAAGCTGAGTAATGCTATTCATCAATGCTCACCACTCGCCACAACATTGCTTGCTACTCCACCAGACAATATGGTGGATAAAACTTTTGACCTGTTGCTGCATTTACAATGCTTTCTGCTTTTCTGGAATAGCATAGACCAATCTACCCATCCTTCTTTCTGTCTTGGTGCATTTAATCTTTTTTAACCTCCAATTCAGTGCTCTTTTAATCTTCTCATTGTTTACCATATCACAGTTTTTCTGCCCATGTTCTTGCCCTACCTTTCTTCCTCTGTCCTTCCCATCCTATGTGATCCTTCCATCTGCTCTTTGTGTTTCCATTCTCCCTCCGATCTGTGCCAGCGGTCAGACCAGCTGAGCCCTCATCTATTCGCTGATCCTTCCCGCCACAGAAAAGTCTTGCCGGCCTCTAACACAAACACAACTTTCCCCTAGGAAGTCATATATTACCATCATATTCACATACCAATGTGTATCAAATGCTAACATCTGCTGTTTCGGCTAAAGGTGAGGGGAAGGTTGCATCTCAACAGAATTTGTAGAACTGCACAAATGGTAGATTTAAGGGAATTTAATACTATGCCTGCCTCAGTAGACTGAAATTAGATGGATTCTATGTAGATTGAAGCCTCGTCTGTGATTTTTGTTCATTTCCAAGGGCTTGCTCAAGGGACACTGGGTTGGTTCCTTTCATGTGGCATGGCCTGAAATGACTTCTTCTTGTGAGTTGCAGTGTTTGAGTTAGATTTTATCTTTTAAATGCTTTAATTTTATTTTATTTATTTTTTTGTATTTAGGTGATATTATGCAAGTAGTGATATATATTTTGAAGGTTTTTATGGTGTTTATATATATATATACACACACAGATATAATTTATCTTAAGATCTCAAGTACTTGTCAAATGCTGCATCTTTTAGAAGCATGGAGGGCAACAAGCCTGTACAAGAGGTGTCAAGCATAGCAGTTTGCCTCATTAAGTGTTCTTTGCACTGAGCACATATGTTTTCTGTCTAATCCTTCAGGGGAAAACAAACAGTTTCCTTCATCCCCACCTGTGCTGATTAAAGAAAACTCACTAGATTTCTAATATCAGATTGTGTAGCTCTATAATGCTGTAGGTGAATTTTAGGATATATAATCAAAAAAGCAGCTAATATACAGATTTAGAATGTATATTTCTGAAAAAACAAAGAAATCACAAAGAAAGCATTACAGAAGAAAAAATAAGCTGTATTATATTCGTTCTATGTGACCACTTCAATATTGCAGCGACATTTTATCATCATTAGCTTATGAACCCTTTTACACTGTAGCTTAGGAAGATGAACAGCGTTAAGTAAACGACATTCCAGTACCGTTTTTCTGTGCGTCTGTCACTGTAAAATACATAATTTGATGACAGCCAGACTGCCACAAACATTTGTGACAAGTGGAAAAAAAAAAACGGCATGGTACAAACAAAGCTATGTGACTGCTGCTCAAATGTTTGGAGCATTAATAACATGAATTAATCACATGCTGTACAGTGCAGACTCTCTGTCTGTACTGATGAAAATGCATTCACCAGTACAAATCAAAAGGACAGTTATTTCAGAAAGTGAACAATTTGGGTCACTTTTATCTCAAATCATTGACATATGTGAAGTTAGAGACTGAAATCATTTGACATACACAATGCAGTCCTGCACCAACATAATACCAGCCAAACCTGTAAAAGTATTATCAGAAGACAACTTCTGGTCATGTTAAATCCACAAACCCAGCTGGTTTCCAAAGCACCTAGCACAAATAAATGATCTTTTATAAGGGCATCTGGAATTTATTATAAGGCCAGTCTGACTTGTAAGCCTAATCCTGGCTTATTGCTTTGAACTTTGTGAAATAGAGATTTTTAAAAGGGCATTTTAAAATTGCAGCTGTGCTTCCCTGGTCAGAGATAACATACAAAAATGCTTGTAACAGAATATGTTTGTTTTTGTTTTTTATCGGGGTAGTTTAGAAAACATAGGAAAAAAAGTGCAATTTGGGGAGAAAAAGCATACAAAAACATAAATGAGATGGCAAAAGTATCAGATGAGGCAAAGGAAAGCAGAAAGTGAAATGGTGCAGGAGGAAAAGGAGTTGTTCTATGTGCTCTCCCTGCTGTCCATGCATCTGTGTCTATGTTCAGGTTTGAGACCTTCCTGTAATCCAGCTTTGTGTCTGCCTCACTGCCCCTGCACCTGTAATCTGCTTCCTGTGCTCCTGTAATCTTGTTTGAACTATGCTTATCTTCAGTTTCATGCTGAAGGACATTTTACCACTGCAATACTGGCTTTACTCAAAACTCAATGCTGGCGTCTTCTTCATCTTTCCTCCCCTCTCTTTTTTATGTTTCTTCCAATTCATATTCTGATGGGAAACTCAATTATTTTCTGTCCATTTATTTTTCTGTCAGTTTCCTTTACAATTTCCCTTCTGTCACATATTGGTTTCTTTATTCTTAACATTTTGGTCCGGGAGGTAAAATATTCATTTAAACCCATTTGTCATAAGTGTTTTTTTTTTGTTTTTTTTTGTATGTCATACTACTAGCAGGACTCCCGAAAAATGTTAAAGGTGCCTTTGAACCTAGAACGAGGCAGGTTGACGAAACAACTTTACAGCAATACAATACAATACAATACATAACATAACTCTCATAATTAAAGTAAACTATATTGTAACATTGTAAACCAGATTAAGAAGTGGCAGCTTTTTGGCACTGCTTATTGTTTCAGAACAAACATATGTCATCCTCCATGTGTTATAAATGATGTGACTTTGTCATGAGCCAAAAAGGAGCTAATTTAAAACAAACATATTCTAGATGAGTAATAATATACAGATATTAATCTGCTATTTTAATTTGGAAATGAATGGATGTTTAAAGTCTGACTAATTTCCTAAACTCATTTGTAACGATGGACTTTCACCAGAAGTAAATAAATGGCTACTGCAACATTTTGGTTGCTGTAAAAAGAAAAAGGAAAGTCCTACTCTGGAGATCAGGTTTATCTGGGATTCCCCTTTCAGAAGTTTTTTGTCAGCTATACAGATCTCTGTCACCTCTGTGTGAATAGATACCTTACTGCTGGTATACCTGAATTTCCCCTCTGTGGAACAATTTCTATTTCTTCTAACATAATTGCATTTCTTCTCTGTTTTATCTGACTTTTTGATCATTTGGTTTGTGGCATACTTCAGAGCTGTTCCAGTTAATAATGTCTGGACAAACCAGAAAGAAAAAGTAGTTTTCTTGCGCTACAAGCGTCTTACTTTATAAGCGTAATACTATTCTTAAACATAGTGAAATTCAATTACGACTCTTTGTGCTGAACCCTGCACAGCTCTTTCCAGTGTAGATGGATGTCTGCATGTGGGCACAGCGGGCAGCTCACATGGCACACACTGAGTACGAGATGCACTGTCTCTCTTCATGGTGAATGTCACTGAAATGTAAAAGAGTCTCAGATTTAACTTGAATACAGTTACAAGCTGGACGTACATACAAAAATAGGCTACGTTAAAAATAAAAGTCTGTCCAAAACACATACGTGTTGTTGAGCTGTCATAATAACACAGTAAACCAACAAATGCAGTTGTCAACCTGATCTATGCAATGCACTGCAGACATTCAGTGTGTTCACTTTGCTGATTACTGACTGTTGCAGGAATATAATAGAGATAAAGGATCAGTGAAGCTATTCGACAGTGTATGTCACTATAAATTGGTTCCAAAAGTCTCATATAGACAAACAAATGTCTATTGTCAGAATTTGTGAGCAGGGAGTATAGGTTTAAATGTGTGCATTAGATATCACAAAGATTTTCACATTTAATAGTTTAATGTTAAAAAACAAAACCACTCACGCTTCGAAATGTAACTTTGTTTTGCTTAATTTAGAATGTCCTTCTGCACTCTAGGAAGGTTAAACGTGTCACCAGAGGAAAGCAAACTTTTAGGAACATTACATTCAGTCACACTCAGTATGTACATTTTGAAGTTCATCTTTCTCACTTGCCCCTGTATCATCTCTTTCCCATTTTTTCCAACCGCTTAGTGGAATAGAAGTTTTCTCCTTCACATCCTTCATTGTCTCCCAGAGGACATCTGTCTCCATCTGTTTTTCTCTTTCTTGAACTAGCAACCCTTTTATTTTTGATGAATCAGTCTTTCATCACCTGCCATGATCCCTATCGCTTCTGCAGCATATCAAGGACCTGGTTCGTTATTCTCTGGCGTGTAGAGCTAACCGAAACAGGATTTCATACGGTGTAAGCTAAAGCAGGTTGCAAGAGGAAGACGGCAAGGAGGCAAGCACATAATTTATGCATAGCTCTTTCAAGGAGTTCCTGTCTTTTTGTTGGGTCAACGAAAGAAGAAAGAGAAAGGAGGGAGGATGTTTTAACAAACCTATATTTTATGTGGCACAGCACAAATGACAGTGAGGTCAGCAAATGCAAGAAAAGCAAAGTTTTGGAGAGTAAATATTTTACTAGTTCTTACAGAAGTTATTAAACCTCCTTCAGCAATAATAGTTGTTTCTCTAAAAAAAAAAGTCCCATTGATAGAGTGATTGAATAAGATTAAGTGAATCCTTCTCTTTTTACAGACATTCTCACATTTTTGTTCTTTCATTGGAACGGACACATGCAGACACCATCACCTCATTCTATCTATAATTATGTGTAGATAACACATAATTATTTATACAAATCAAGCCAAAAATAAAATATGTAATTAAAAGTACATCCTTTATTGCAGCTGCATCATTTCACTCTGACAAATAAATCATTTGCATAAATGGATTCAGTGGGTGAGACTCAGCCTTCTTCTTCTTTTTTTTTTTTTTGTATTGCTTGACATATTTGTTGCTTGTTCCATGATATCCTGCATTCTGTAGTTTTATTACAAGCACACGTTTCTATTTTGAACAGCAATGGTTTTATAGTGCACTTCAAGATTAGGTCCTTCAAGGTTTCAGACAAAACTATCCATCTGTTTCCAAAGAACGGTTACTGTATGCGAACAAGACACATACCCGTATTATGGCTTCATGTTCTAAAAATCCTTCATCACATTGCATCATTAGGCATGGCATTGAAGTCTTAAGGCCCTCGGGACAGAAATGCTTTGTCAATATGTCTTTTCAAAATTACCTTTTAGCCCCATGCTGTACCCATAATTCCATTAATGATGATCCTTCTGGGTATTTCTTCATGATCCGTGTTTGAATGGCATGACGAGGCACACAACCATCTTCTCTCGCTCTCTGTGTGTAGGGTAGTAGTTCAACCTAACTTTATTGTATGAGGCTCTTTGGTCTTTGTTTTCTTAACAACAAACCGCAGCGCAGTGGCATTTAGATGAGGGATAGATGTGGAGCAGAAGGAGCAAAATAAAGAGTTTATAAATAGATGATGAGCATAAAATGTACTTTTACACTCTATAACCAAACTGGGCTCCTGCAGCTGTTTTGATTGTAATGTGAAAAATGTGTCGGTGTGGGTGTATGTGTGTGTGCGCGAGTGTGTGTGTGTGTGTGTGTGTGTGTGTGTGTGTGTGTGGGTGGGTGACATCTCAATGATGAATGTGCATGTGTAGTAGATACAGGGGCTGACAGTTAATGGCATGATGTCTGACTGGTTTGGATAATTACACCAGGAGAAAACATAGGCTAGGATCTCAGAAGCGTATGTAGGAGGGTGTGCATTCGGGGCTTTTTAATCCCCCCCGCCCCCAGCGTCTACATTAACATTTGCCAGTTCACCTGCAGTAATATTTTATCCCAAAGTTATTAATGCTGGAGCTTCAGCAAAGGAAGATGAATGTAAAGATGGGAGACACTGAGTAATATAGGTTTATTATTACAAGATGATTCACGAGAGAGAAGCTTGGAAAGCACAGGAAAGAACGTTGGTGAATAAAAGATATAGCAAAGATAAATATAACAGAAAATGAACTAAAAATAGATTGTCAAAGCTTTTATCCAGGGTCACCTTCAATATGTTCAATAAGCAATAATGTTACATAAGAAGTGTATATAATTTAGAGTATTTTAAAGCCTTCTAATGAGTTTCTTAACATAACCTTAGATGAAACAAAGAACTGATGTCTTTTTTTATGAGACTGCAACATGGAGGACAGGATTCTACAATGTCAAGGATGGTAAATTTAGACAACGCATTTTAAGACGTGGTCCAAAAAAATATCTAACTTCAGTCACGAGGCCGGCAAGGTCATGATAAAAATACTTCAATAAGAAAAGATGAACAGACTTACAATTGGATGCACAAAGAGAAAACAAAGGTTGGCCATGAAATGAGGGGCAGGTTAATTTGACAAATAGTCCGAATACGTCTCGTAAAAGTCTGGTTAGCTGACTTTGGGACAACTGAGTGGGAGTGTGAAATAAAGCATTGGGGGAGAGGTGGCCATACATAACAAATAAATAAATACACAAGAAAGACTCAGAATTCAGGAAAAGAGGAGGCAATAACTTAACAAGGATAAAATAATTCGAAGTCCAAAAATTAAAGATTTACCAAACGCAAAGGCAACACGGGGGAGAAAAAACAAAATCAAAACATGACAAAATACAAAACCCTGAAAGAGCACAATATGAACCCAAAATGCCACTTAATTAAAAGGTAGTTTATTATTATTATTAGAAATCAAACTATTGGTACAATGTCCTCATCCGGTAAGAGCAAATGGAGCCTGAAAACATCCAACCTGAGCAGAAGAACTGATTCAAAGATTTTATTTATTTTTTTAAGTTGGCTCTGGTGCACTTTCACACTTTTCGTGAATCTCCATAATATCCAGTCAGCCCCTTTTTTTCCCTCCATTGTGTTTTCCACTGAGCCTGCAGTGCAAGTTTCTTTTCAACATGGAAGTCTCCCTTCAACTTTTTTTCCTGACTGGTTTTAGCTCATACAGCTTCCTGCTTAAAGAAGGAAAAAGGCATTGTTACATTTCCGCTGTGTTTAATACAAGCACTACCCAGTGTCCATTACTTTTGCTTCTTCTTCTGGTACTTCTTCCTTAACCACATTAATGGTTTTATTTAGAGTTTGCCCAGCATGTTTTGCTTGTGGTAGTTTCTGCTTAGCCTCTGATCGCAGTGGTAACAGGATAGCTTCAGAGTTGTCCTCTAACTCTAGCTGAAATTTAGGTACATTATTGTACATTTGGCACAATTTAAATCTATTTATTTTCCTTTTTTGACTTAGTTTCAGAATAGAAAGACATGAACACTTGATAATTCATAACAGTGAGTGAGAATCTGGTAAGAAAAAAAACTTGCAAAGCTTTTATTTATCTATTTATTTTGTTTCCTCATTTCCAGTCAAAGTAAAATAATATACCTCTATTTCAGATGTCTTCTACTTCAGTACATTTCTGTCCTACTTGTTTTTTTTTCTACCCTCTCAAATACTTAACCTGCATTTTCTACTGGCATACAGAGCTATTTATTTTTATCATAAACATAGCTAATGTTGAACATGCACATCTTGTTTTTCTTTTCAAGTTTACTGATGTAGCTTAACAGAGATATGCAAGACTCATTTACTAAATATGTTTCGTTATTTAAATGTAATTGACGATTAAAAGAAAAATAACTCAATGTCATTAAAATGATTGCTGATTAAAAAGGTTTAGGCAGTAGTTGTAATACCAAAAAAGATCATCTACAATAAACAGCACACATCTTAAAAAAATGGTGCTTGATTTGCCCTGGTAATTTGACTTCAGCATGCGTGGACTCATTGTCACGTCTTTGGATCAGACTCATGGTGTTGGTTTAAAGCAAGGCTGGAGCAATATCTATGAAGGATGGTGTGTTGTTCCTACAGATACTGGAAGCATTTAACCAGCTGGTTGGTGCTGAGAGCCATTACCAAAGCCATCTGTCCTATAAGTGTTGTCTGCTTTACTGAAGTGCCTGAGATTAGAAAATATGAATCATTACAAGGGTTGCTTAAACTTTTCTTTGTTTAGTTCATATTGGCCATATACTTTTTAACAATTAAGATAAATTTTGTCATTCACATCCATTACCTCTGAAGCATTGCCTTCTTAATGTGGAAAAGTCAGAATTATTACCATCTCGATGAAATCACACAAAACTTAAGATTTCCATTCAGATGATCATAATAAAAGCTGTCCATACTTGTATTGGTTCCAATAGTACAAAAACTAAATACCCACAATGTTTGATCACTATATTGTATTGATATACTGAATTGTAACAAGAAAACTGAAAAATGACGAGGCCAAAAACATTCCCTGCTGTGCTGTCTGTGCTTCCATGTTAGATTTGAACATTCAGTTAGCTTGGAAACCACACCTGAACATTCAATTAACTTTTATGTGACACTTAAGTTATCAGTCAGCATTGAATCTTGAACTCTGTTTAGCATTCACAGGGCCACTTGAACACTTTGACTACTTTGAGGCCTTTGGTATGAAGCACATTTATTATGCAAAGAAAACAGAAAAAAAAAAAACTGAAAAAAAGAGGATAGTTGACGCTTTTTAGGAGAGTGGAGACTACACTGTGAGTGGACTTGCATACTTAAAAGGATGCGAAGAACTACAGGAAGATTCTAGGGGAGCTAAAGAATGAGATTTCAGATACAAGTGGCCAAAATGATCTTCCTCTGCAGGATGGCTGGGCTCTCGTTTCCAAAAGGGGCTCAAAGTGGATTCCCCTTTTTCTCCACATTGGGAGAACCCAGTTGAGGTGGTTCGGGCATCTGGCTGGAACGCCTCCTGTGCCGGCCTGGTGGGAAGTTCAGGGCACATCTCACTGTTAGGAGTCCCAGGACATGCTGGAGCAACTGGCTGTCTCAATATGACAGTGAAAGGTTTATGATCTCAGGCTGTATGTCCAGATGATGCTCATCCAGGTTGTGGAGGAAACATCTGACCAAATTGATGTGATGTCCAAGTTCCCTTGCTGAAGATAACATTGCCTTTGATCAATGGTTACACCTGGATTAACAAGTTCTACAGTTTGTTACTGGTTTATTCAGTAGTTGTTAGCTGACAAAACTTCAGCTCTTTATTAGCAGCATACTTGGGACTTGGAAGTGACAATCAAACAGAGCAGTAATCAGCACATCTCCATCAGAGCTGGAGATTCTGGTGACCCACTGCCATGCAGCCGGGTAAAATTGCAGCCCTTCTCCTCACTGACATATGTGATTAATGAAGAGCGTCTCACAATTGACATGCATGTTTTTTTCAGTCTCCTTCCCTGTCTACCAGCATTAATGTTAGCACCACCACTTTGGGCTAACACCTTCTCTCAAACTTCTCATTTTCATTTCCCTGAAATTGTGCTGGCTTTTTACTGGATTATAACTTTTGTTCTATTTGATGCATTCTAAGGTTTTGGATAAGAATCAACCTCTATTTGAGTTACCAATACAATTTCTGGAAAAAAAAAAAAAAAAAAAATCAATAGAAATCCAACAGGACATAAACCTCTAACGAACGGTAACTGGAGAAAAATGTTTTACTGTAGGCGACAAATATTTTACAAATGCATTCAGGCATGTATTCAGGCATGTTCACATGTGTACATAGGTGCAAGAAAATATACATACTCACTTTTGATCACCTTTTTTCTTTTCTTTTTTTTTACATATTATTCTCCAAAGAATGCTAGAGAGTATGAAAGAAGCTGTCTCACCTGTAGCTATGCGTTTAAAGGCTGATTTATTCAAAAGACAGTTCTCAAGTGGCTAAAACAGAAATAACTTGAAACCTGGTAAGACTGATTCTCGGGTGACTGTGGCCTTCCAAACCACTTAAATCTTGGGATGATCCAGATGCCTTTCAAATGAATCCCAATGCACTCAAGTCAAATATTGAGTGATTTAAATATCCCCAGGACAAATCAAGTCTGAATAAATGTGTGTTCTGCAAACCTTTTATATTTCCCCCCAGCAAAAAAATGAGGCCAACCCAAATCCTTCACATACTTAGGTGTGTGCTGATTATAATGCATTATTATCTCCTTTCATCAACCATTTTAGGAACAGAGGTTAAGTTCAGAAGCTGTCTGCAGGTCTCATTAAACAGGAATAAGTCACAGTCTGAGTGGGCAGTGAAGAAGTGTGTGTCATTAATTAAGAGGGTTTCCCATCTCCATCTACTCAAAAGGAGTGAAGATGTGTGCTTTTGGAAAAAGCAGAGGTTCAGTGGAAGGCTAGTTGTGTGAGTGCTTGGTGCGAGCATCAGTGCAGGATTTTCTTTTGCTGTGAGAATGTGTGAATGCATATTTGTGTGTGCTTTCCTCTAATTAGCCCTGGCTGTAAATATTTAATGCTACAGCAACTTGAAAATGCAAGGTTGTCAGATTGTCATATAGCTCACTTTGCTCAGCAAACCTCTGCATGTCTTCATTTGAGACACCAGAGTCTGTTTGTTTTTGTCTGACTTCTGCATAGGGGAAGGAATGGAATATTATGCATCAAACACCTCCGAACACAAATGTGTAAATTGTTGCTCCGCTGTTTGATGAAATATCAAATCTTTTAAATGAAAACAGACAGAGAACAGCAGATGGTCTTGTATATTCAATTTCAGTATTTGTATTCATATTGTGTCTTTGTTATGCAGATCCAGCTTAAATCATGAAGCGCATTAAACAACCCCAGAGGACCAAGGTGCTGTAAACAAGAGTAAATAAAAGAAAATAAAGATGTAACTCAGGCAAAAGGCATATAAATAAAATACATCAGATGCATAAAACATGGCTGGAGCTAGTCATGCTACGTGACACTATATAGGGAGGGGAGGTAAAGAAATGTACATTAAGAATAGTGGTGAAATTTCAGCTTTACTTTAAATGAAAAACATAATATAATCTGATGTAATAAACATGAACTGATTAATGTTTTACAGTTATGGAAATGTTGCAGCCAACAACCAAGTTTTCAGTCCTGTTTAAAGGAGCCAGCAGTTTCTGCACATCTCAGGTTTTATGGGTGTTTGTTCCACAGCTTAGGAGAACCTGAATGTCATTTATCTTGTTTAGTTCCAGTTCTGGGAACTGAGTGAACAAGGCTCATATTTGACAAGTAACTCTGAAATAGACTTAAGTCTAGGGACATTCAGTGCCTTACAGACTGATTATAAGATTGCAAACAGGGAGTGAGTGCACAGAGTACAGCATTTTTATGAGTTGCAGTTGCCTGTGTAAAGACATACCTAAAGTTTCTTACATAGAGGATAATAGAGGCTCCTCCATCAGTTTAAAACAGGCATGTTAGGTTACCTGGCCGATAGAAAATGCTTTGCCATATGTTGGTCTGGTTATTCATTCCCCCACTGACCTCTGGAGACTGGCACGATCCCTTCAATGAGGAAAAATAATGTATAGAAACATCAATGGATGGAGTTTTTTAAAGGTTCTAGTTGCTTTTTCTAGAGTGCATTTCCTGATTTTTCTTTTTTCCCTGACCATGCTACAATTAGATTATTCATTTATTTTTCTCTTTGTGGTCTTTCTGATGTCAGAGACTTTGCTTGCAGAACAGATTTCTCTGGCGTTTTTGTTCCTAGAAAGCCTGAACCAACTCCACAGTAACTCGAGATGTTATAAAAAATTTAGAGGGTGTGGTGTTATGGTTAAAACATGTAAAATTTGTTCAGAGCTGGTGTCAGCAGATTGTGTTTTTTAGCTTCATGAATACCTCTCCAATGAATAAATAAATAAATAAATAAATAAATAAATAAATAAAATTTATTATAATGGAGTTGATTTTAAAAAGCACCAGTATTCTCCTTTTTTGGTAATTATTCAACAATTTGTCATAGAAGAGGAAAATGTTTTATTCATTTCTTTTGCATTGAGCTTGTGAGATCATTAAGAAGACTGATCCACATAAACTAATTGGGAAAAATTATGATCAGCATGGGTACCTTGGTCGGCTTCTACGGTAGCCCAAAAGCAACAAACTGCAAAACGCTGTTTTCTGACAATTTATTAGAATGTGCAATAAACGTCTTTGTCTGTTAAAGTGGACCAAATGAACCACATTCATAATGCATACATTCATGAGTTCACTCCCTTTCCATCCTTGGGCCACGTTTGGTAGATACAGACCACTGCAGACTAGAAACATCCCAAAAGGGCAGCAGCTTTGGAGATGCTCTGACCCACTTTCTTTGCATTCACACTTATGCCCTTGCAAACCTACTGAAATCCTTGCACTTTTTTGCAACATTTTTCATGCTTCCAACATCAACTTTAAAAGCTAAATGTTAATTTACATTCAGATATACCCTTTACCACCCACTAACAGGTGCCAAAATGAAAAGATAATCACTGCAACTCATTTCACCTTTCAGAGGTCATAATTTTATGCCTGATCATCTGCATTGTTTAGTAGGATGTCTTTATGGTAAATGCTTTACCTTCACCTTGGAAGGTCCTTGACATCAAGCTGAAAATTGAAATTTACTGCCAAACTGGGAGGCTTTTGCATCCCTACGGGTCGGTCACAAGTCACATCCACAGAGTGTTGGAGATGTGTTGCCAAGGAAACAAAACTGTGCTAGAGGAGAGGGATAAGGAGGCGCAGACAATACAGTGCACTATATGCAGAGTGGTAGCTCATATGCATCGTCAAGCCAACGTTACAATGTCTGCATAATACGCACATCCTGTACTATATTCACCTCCGGCGCTCTGAAACATCGTCCTCCAGCAGCTCTCACTATTTCATAAAGCAAAAAAGAAAGGAATAAATAAGGTGATGAAACAGAGCTGGTCACATTAACAAAAACAGCATACAGAAGATTTAAAAAACAGACCTCACAGGCAGACAAAAGCTCAGACAGTGATGTAGAGTGACAGTGACAGAAGAGAAGGGAAGGTTTTGGCCATTCGGGTGCCCACCAGCATTTAACACCTCCCCAAGAGACAGGAATGATCCTGTCACTGACAACGGAGAGAACCGTGTTTTAATTTTAGCAACAGCCTGATTAACGTTTTGCCCAAGTTGCTGGCCTTTTTTCATGACTCTTAGCCTCTTGCTGGCGACATGTTGCCATGGGTCAGACAAATTGGAGGGCAAAACAAAGCCTGCTGTCAATCATTGTTTTATTTCTTGTGTAAAAAACGAACGGTGGGGACAGAGGCAAGATTGAGACAGATAAAGAGAAGATGATGCATTTTGATGGGGTCTCTTGTTTAACCTCACATTAATTTAATATTTATTATGAAATCTATGATTGCTCAAAAGACATTAAATCAATATTTATGAGAAAGCTAGTGAATCGGCCTGGACACAATTGGCATTCTAATGCCATAGCGAGCCGTGAATAAAAGCTGGTACAGTCGGGTAATCTGAGAAACTACAGAAAGTATTTTATATATTTTATTAATCAAAAATATGACAACTCTTCTCCTTCGAGGTTTTGTAGCAGAATTATCAGGTGCTCCAGTCACAAGGGATGGTCTCTTCTCACAAACCCTCCAGTGTTTTCCAAAACAGAAAGTCTTAGGATGTTTAAAATGTCTCAAGAACTGAGTTTTAAAATTTAAAATTACCAGCCTTTTTCTCCAGATAACGAAAGGAAGTTGTCTTTAGTTCACTTGTTCAGCTTGGCGTTTTATCCACTTGGTACAATTTGGAATACAATTAAAACACTAAATGACCAACATGGTTATAGATGAGAGTTACTGGGCCAAGTTATCTTATCTGAAAGATGAAAAAAAAAAATCAGTCAATAGCGACACTAATCCCATGTAAGATGTAAATGGAGAGCAGTAGAAAAACAAAACGAGGCAATTAAAAAGGGAGTTTGCCAGGGGTTTAAGCCTATGAGTAACCAAATAACTCTGTATATACTATACTATGCATACTGTAGCCTATTCATTACTATATGCATGTTGTTGATTGATGGGTGGCTCTGGAATAGGTAGCTATAGAAATTCCAGTTTGAAATCAGCATGAGACTAGTACTCTTTCATTATTTTGCTTCAAACATTTTAGTTTTATGTCTGTCTTTCGGTTGGTTCTAAAAATTTGAGGCACTGGTAAATACAACTTATCAAAGCATTACTTATCCCTCCTGACACACTACTATGTGATGTGGTCTAAACAAGAAAGGACAAAGTTCAGCGTCAACTAAGGAATGCGAGTCTCAAAGAATCAGTTGCAAAAGGAATCAGTTGAAAGAGTTGAACAAAGCTTTGCTATTGCTAGGCCTTTGCTTTGTCTCGCAGTAGCAACCTGCTGTGATCCCTCAAACAATAATGTAACGCTTGATGCCTTTATTACAGCAGTTTGTTTTTTTTTTTTTTTTTTTTTTTTTTTCCTAACATTTTGTCATTGGAGATCTCCATTTAATCTTGAGTGTTGTATATCTCCACTGGCTTCAGGGAAGTGTTAGACTTTAGGCACTGCCAAGGCAACAGTGTTTTATCAACCTTAATTAGCGAGAGGGTGTGGCCATCAGACTTATGAGCACATACTTGCAGAAGTTTTCCACAGTTTATTGGTAGGATTTTGAGGACTTTTTCTTTCACAATATCGGCCTCAGTTTGAAAGCCAACGTTTTGCAATGTGGTCTCTGTCCTAGGTCAGAATCACTGCCTTATTTTGTTGAAAATCTGAGCATAATATTATCTAATGGAATGACATGCTCTGTATTCCAAGTTACACTTCTGCATAAATCAGACTTAATCTAATCTTATGATGAAAGAAATGATAAAAAATAGACTTACAAAAAGATCATAAGCACAACCTTAATTGTCTAGTCAGTTTGTTTTATTGGGATGTTCCACTTCTTAATTGCTTGTCTTTATCATTCAATAAATTAAAATGTCACTGGAAGTAATTAAGTTTACAAGGAAAAATATGTAATACTGATGGTTAGATATTACCAAGATATAAATAGTGGCACAGGAAATAAGCATTTAGTAAATTCACTGAAACATCTTAAATCATAAGCATAAATGCATATGGCATATATTTTTGTAGGCTTCAGTTAAAAATACGAATAAACCACTTAATCTGCAGGATTTCTAAGTTTCATGATTTCTTATTTTCTCAGATACTTAGTTCCTGTCGAATATAATTTTATCACACAACTTTTTTATGGACTAATTTTCTTTACATTCGTTATGTGTGTATTACGTGGGTCACTGCAGATGTCTGTTGTGAATTTTACGTGAACAGGCCCATCAGAAACAAATTTTCTAATAAAAGTATTAATTTCCCCTGCTATACATGAGGGGATGAGTGCAAGCAGAGCATATATTTAACGTGATGTTTTTAAATTTATTTTTATCGTATACTAGCAGATCAAGCATTAGCCAATGTCTTTACATTTCTTGTTTTTGCAGTCTACACTAGAACAGTAGTCAATATTGAGTGAAAGGATCACGCTTGTGTGCCAAAAGAGGTACAAACACCAAAAAAATACAAAGTTATTGTCTTCTAATTCACATAAGGAAATAAATCTTATGTGGCGAGATTGGTTCATTAAGGTCAGGACTCTATTGTAGTTTCAAGTAAACGAAACAGTAAAAATTCACAGTAGGCAGTAAAAAAATAAGACTCGGGTTGGCTTTTCTGTATTGAGTTTAAATGCTTTTCCTGCTGTACTTCTATATATTTTTCACTTGTGTGAAACTAAAAAAAAAAAAAAGCTCTATCACGCTGAGCATTTTTATATGATTTTATATGGCATTGTTGGATGTGGATGATCTCTGCAGGTCAACACACAACACAATTCAAAATGTTTACCATCTTCTTTGGCCTGTCAATTCACATCCCTGTTTTGTACATATGCTGCAGAAGAGCCAGGTCTGTCACATGACCAGAGTGGAATTTATATTCAGAAATGTGTGCAGTAAGGTCCTTTTCAGACACAAAGCAAGTGGTGCACTTTTGAAGAGTGTTGTTCGTGAGTCTGCACAGAAGCAGACTTGGCTTTGGAGGGCCTTCCAACCCCCTCCCACTTAGGGCTAATTGGTTTAGAGTGCAGCTTAATGTGGCAGACCCTCAAAGTGAATGGACTGAGAGTGGGCTAGAGGAGGACGAAGGGGTTGGATTGGAGTTGGGCCAATGTCTTTAGACCCAGTCAAGAAGCTCTATAATAATATAAAGACCAGAAGCAGAACATCAGGCTTGACAGATCACAAACATACATAATTTCATATAGTTGACTCATTACATACCACTTATGTCAGACATTCTCATTAGTGAGATAAAATGTCCTAAAGGGCAGATACCAAATAGTTGTGGCTTTGTACTTGATCTGTGCACTGTGAGATATACAATTATGGATAGCAAAGTTAAAAAAGTGGCTATTAAACATAACATGAATGAACAAATTTTAGGCGAATTAACAGCTAGAAAGAAACTTGAACCCACGGTTGAATTCACTTTGGTGGCAGACTCCCACCTCCACAGTGTGGGACCTGTTGGCATTTCCTGTGTTTCATCTCCACAGACACTCCTCCAGAGGTTGATTTCTCCTCTCTGTTGGTGTTAGCCTGCAGAGGAGCTGAAGTCACACAGGATACTGAACCTTGTAGGTGTGAACGATCCCACAGGAGACAAACCTTCTGTTCATCACTCTGCTCTTCCTTTTCACACTCGAGCTTTATTTCACTTTCTCCACCTCGCTCTTCCCCCCACCCCCACCTTATCTGTTCTTTGCTTCTTCCCCTGCTGCAGTGCTGGAAAGCTTCCAATAATTCAACAATGTTTTTTATTAACCAGAGGCTGATGTATTATTCTCTTTGACTCATAGTTATGTTTGTGTTTTTTTCTGCTGAATTTAATTTCTCATTTCTTTTTATTCTTGAATTGAAAAGCTGTAGCTATCTCGTCCGTTAAACTCTTTTAACAAGGTCATTTTTTAAGACATAGCAACAGTAACACCAAAAGAGAAAAAAGAAAATCCACTTTTTCATGTTGAGAGCCATTAATGAGATTTCTCAAATTGTTTGACATTGAATGTAACTTAGACTTTGCCTCGGATGGTTTGGCCTCAGCTTTGTCAGGGAAGGTCAGACAGGAAACAGCACACCTGTCTTCTTGGGTCCAATCGCAGCATCTTTCCTTAGCCACCGGCTCCATAACTCCTGCTTCATTTAAGGATCTTTTCAGATTCATCCCACATCTCCAAAGCCTCAGGCTCATTATATGAGCTCTTCGCTCATTTTCTCCTGCCAACATTATGGAGGTCCCTGGAGGGTAAGCCTCCATCATGTCCTGCTTCTCATCTTGGTCATCTGTTAGGCACAAATTTGTTCCTTAAGGACCCCTCTCAGTTTCCTGCTCCTATTAAGGACGTCAAAAATATCCCTCCTCTTGTACTTGTAGTGACAAGGTGGTCAAGGAGCACAAGTTCCTGTTTCAGATGTGGAGACACCCAATGATTGGTCTCCTCAGCTTCCTGTTCCTTTACCCAAATTAGGGAACCAGGTTCACCCTTTCCTGTTTGTTATTCCTATCTATACCACGGGCTGTCAGAACGACCTTCAAGTGATTAATCATGTCTGCAACAAGGAGCTGGAGGTAGATTTGCCCCCTCAAGTCGGTGGATACCACTCCAACTATCCCGTTCAGTCATCCATCAGCTCTTTATCGCTGGCCTCCCAAACTTTGTTCCTCCTTGAGACAGTGTCCAGATCGCCAGCATGTCCACAGCTGTTCCACCCAGGTTGATTTAACTGAACAGGTTTTCAGGGCTAGGGAGGCAAAACCACAACCTGCTACTGATTTCAAAAACTGAAGGCAAAATATCGTTGTTGTCTATGGTTGCCCTTGTCCTGTCCTTGACAATCTTGCAACTTTTTGAAGAATTCATTCTCCAATGTATCTGAATCACCTGAGTGATTCATTACAAGATGCGTTAGATGTGGACGTGTTTATTCAAAAGTTGCTGGATAATAGTTTGGACGCACATGCTGTAGATCAGTTGAAAGATGCTTTTTGTACTTCTGAAGAACCTGGTTCCAGTGATGCTTAACATGATCAAACAATGAGTAGAATCCTTAATGTCTTTCATTTTTCTTAGCAGTCCAGCAGTCGTCGTCAATAATTTGAAAGAAGTTTTACATAAATGTTTTTAATAATCTGATGATACATTTTATGTTAGATGAGAAAGAAGTGTGATGTTTAAAATTAAGTAAAAACACCTTTACATCAAAGAAAAGTAGTAGTAATAGTTTGCAATGAACAGAAATATCAGAAGGTCAAAGCAATGATTGCAAAACAAAACATATTCTATTTTCTTTGATCTTTCAAGAATACATTTAAAAACCTGTTGTGTCACTGAGAGCATCGTGTCTCCTGAGACAGACACGATTAGCAGAGATTTACTCTCTACATTCTTGCTCCAGGTGTGCAGGCAGATGAGAGTTTTCACAACCAAAATCCTTCTTATTCTTTTTGTTTTGTGTCCTGAATCTGGAGTTCTCAAAGAGGATTTCTGACAACACATTCAATGCACTTCAGCCTACTTTTCTTCTCTCTTGTACAGTCTGCAGAAACTATGCCACATACACAGCGGTGGTTGCAGTGATACAGATTCTGTTCAAAGCTCTCCAATTTCCATTTTTACATTGTTGTTTTTATGAAGAGAAGAAGTCTTATCTCCTCCACATCATGGGCTTCTTCTACGTAACCGTTTCAGCTCGAGATGCATTTTCTCTCCTGTTATCTTTTGTCTATCAATCTACTTCGCTTTTTATTTTGGCTTTTTTTTGTCTCTTCTGTCATTGGTCCTGAATATCTTTCTCTCTCAATCTCGTTACATTGTTTGGTGAAGGCCAGCATTTGACATTGAAGCATGTGCTCTCCACAAAAGCACAGCAGAGTTGAGATTTGGTTGTCTGAGTCATTTTTTCTCTCTCAGAAGAGAGAATTGAGTAAGAATTTAATCCCTTAGTAAAGCAGAGTAAGCCTCTGTTCTCTGCAAAGACTTGAGAGACTGAAGCCCAAATCAGGCTTGGACCATTTCCTGAATAACCTGCCACAGCTCTTTTGCATGAACCTGGTTATAATCTTGAACTGTGCCACTATGATAGCTGATTAATTACACTGTGACTGTTTAAGATTATGTATGAACTTTTGCGCATTCAATCCCTGTTCTCTACAACCACGTGGCTGGATCACAGCAAATTTGAAAACTTGGTTTCAGTGTGATAGCACAGCATGAAAAGAAGCTAGTTGAAGGGGTTTGTGTACAGAGCACTGAACTCCATCCAGCATGCCATTTTACACCATGATTTGGACCTGGAACAGCTCTCTGTGGCATTGTTTTCAAGGATTAAGTCATAAGAAAACATGCACAAAAAACTACAGAATCCTCCACCTGGACCAACGTGATCAGCCAGCAGTAGCCAGAAGTAAAATAATAATGACTCATTGTTATATTGACTGATGAAACTGCCTCTGAGAACAGCTGACACTTTTGATGAAGATGGAAGTATAATTGAAACATGTGAGTTAAGTCTGAAGAGACAAAGTAAACTACGTGTCTAGTAACAAAATAAACTGGTTATGGCTTATGAATTAAGCCAACCAGCCATGACTTTCAAGAGTTTTAAAAGTCACAGATATCTCTGTACAAGACTAAATACAATTTTGGGTTTTAATCTGACGAGTATAGAATTTAAACGGCAAATCAAGATGTTAAAAAATGAAACTTTAGTCTCCCAGCAACCAGCATAGCTAAGCCCTGGGACAATCTGTGGTTGCTGTGTTTCTCTGTAGCTGACAGCCATCCTGCGTGGTAGCCCAGGTCATATCTACTTCTCTGAATGGTCTAGGCTTAATCTTTTTGGTAGTTGCCAAAGCAGAGGCTCGGAAGTTAAAAGAACTTCGCTGTTTGACTGTCATGTAGTTTTAAAGCAATCATGAGACATTTATGGCAGATGCTCGAAGCTGGACTGTCTCCAAGGACTACAATGTATGCTCTCGACAACTGGGTAACTCTTACTCTATGATGCGCAAGCCGGAGCTCTCTGCAATCTTATTATGCACAAGGCCTGGCTACTTATTGACATTGCAGTGCAGCCTGAATTCAAATTTCAAGAGGCTTCTTTGGTAGTATTTTATCCAACAAATGTACAGAAGGAAAAATACACTTAGTATCACTAACTTCCAGGTAAAAGGCTGCAAGCCAAAACAGCATGCAGGGATGACATATCACTTTATCTTACAGGCTCTGATGGGGGAAAAAAGTTTCTGATAAGTAGGACTTTCAAGATGAATAGGCTAATTCATTATTTTTGACTGGGCCCCAGATGTTAACGTCACACATCATGAGTAAGAGTGAGCTGCCAGCTGTCTTCTATACAGGTGAAATTGATTAATGCTGTTTCTTTTTGCCTGTGATTTGTTGCTGTCAGTTTCAGAGAATCTATGCAAAACATTTGGAGTGCCTTGAGAGAAAATTTGCATTTCCTCTAGGTGTGGTATTCCCATCAATGATGATTAGAGCTGGAAGACATAAATACCTGCAGCTCGTTTTCTGACAGATAGAAGCTGATCAAACATCACCCAATAGGCAGTGTTTGACAGTTTCTTTTTTTTTTACTTGTGTAAAACAGATTCTGTTAAAATAAATTATGTCTGTGTGCTCTAAAAATATAGTTGAGGTCATCCGTATTTTTTTTTTTTATAGTTTCTTTATGCCACGAGAAGACAACAATGGGGCAAAAGGAGTCAGACAAATGGATAAATATATTTTTGTTTCTGCTTCTTCCCCTCACTCCCCCCTTCTTTCTCACTCAGCTAAGTTCCTGCACACCTTCACATAAGCCTCGCCTCACCCACTCTAATTGACTCTCTAATTTCTACTCTCCGTTTCTCCCCACGTATATCATTCCATTTTCCAACTCCTCTATATTTGCTGACAGTGGAGTTGGTAGTTTTCCCTGCTGGCTTGCCTCCGGAGATTTCACCCGGTCGGCCCAAGTCTCCCAGGGACAAAGGAGACCCAGAGGTCAATCCATCACCTTCACACCGCTGCACAGGCCCTTCTGCTCATCTGCTTGCGTGTGTCTTTGTCTAGTCATCAGTTTGTCATTGTTTCTCCCATCATATTCATAGATCTTTCTGTGCTTTGAAATAAAAAGAAAAACATCTGCAAAACAATTTAAAATGAGCAAAAACTATTCTTTGGTCTCCAAGCTATACTTAATATTTGCAAAAATAGCAAATATCTTTACAAATTTTGCAAATTTTGATATTTGCAAATTCTGATAATATAAAGATCAAAACATGTTCATTCAAACAACTCCTAAAGCAAAAAGCAAAAAAAGTCTTGACTCTGTAACGTTTTACCCAGAAATTCTGCCTATAAAGGAGACAGTTCTTCTCACTTATGTGTGGAATTACATATGAAATCTCCTACTTCACCTGACAGTCTTGAGTTACATTTAAAGGGGGATATTATGCAAAATAGACAATTTTGAGCTGTTTACATTGTCATTCCCTGATCAAAAACATACATAAAGTGTTGCTTTGAATCTTTCATGCATGTCTTATACATTCTTGAATCTCCTGTGGCAGACATTGAGTCTTACTGCCTGCTCATGCAATGTGCCATCTATGTACCCACAGCTTCACCTTGGAGCTTCAGACCCAAGCCGAGCTCCTGACTCACAAACAAACTATTTCTCAGTGTGATGCTCCTAAGAAGGATTATAAACAGCATCATGGAGGAACATTGTTGTGATAGTTTGCTAAACAGCAAGTGTTTCAGCTTCTTAAAGAGACAGAGAACAATTTCAAGGCATCACATATGGCTATTATGAGATGTTAAAATGTTTTTTACCATTATTTTTGATATATACAACATTTTCAAAAGAACTAAGGATAGCATAAGGTGTATTCACACCAGCCCTGGTTAGTCCATTTTAACCAATCTCTAATTCAATACTCAAGAATTTAAAGTTTGTAAAGTCAGCTGTGATTTTGTAATCAAGCTCTGAATCAGAACAAAAAAGTGATCTCTGGTCCTCGTGGTTGCCGTGAACTCTGGCATAGTCCCAATACATAATACCAAGCAGATTGTAAACTGCTCCAAAAGCAGGAAGTGGACTAAAGCGTAGGGAATTCTGGGTAAATAAAGCCTAGACAAACACATGGGTCTCTAGCATTTGTGGAAGGAATGGCTTGTGCTGATCCGATTGCTGAATGTTGCTTTTGTTTGGTTCATTTGGCAAAGACAAAACCAAAATCGTATGACCACTAAAACCTGATGTTCATGTTTCATAAGGAACAGTCAGTGTCTTGTTTGGAGGTTTTCTTGTTCTTTCCTTTAGTGATTTGTGGTTCAATGCCACCACAGACAAAGGGGAAAACAAGTTGGTCATAGGGTTTGGTTCATTTGACACTGTAGTAGAGTGATACATTACATTCTCTTTTTCTGGCATCATAGCTATTACATAGCAAATACTAAATGGTCTAATATTATCTAATTTACTAATGTCTGAAGTACTAGTTTATGAGGGATACATTCTTCTAAAAAAAGAATAAAAAGTAAAAACAAAAAAAACAAACACCTATCTGTTAATTAGTCATGGCTTAAGATTGGTAAGGCTAAAATCAACATCAGGAGTGGGATTTGAAAAACACAGTAAAACTCTAAAAAAGTGGGATCTATAAATCTCTAAAAGATTAGGGAGCCTAATCAGTATAATATCAGGTGTCCTCTTCACTGCATCCACCATGCTCTTTGAAAATGGCACTGGATTGTTCTTTAATAACACAGACAACCTGAAAATCTCTTGGATGAACAGACTTAATGTCAACACAAATTGCACCTGAATCACTAATCAGCTACCCGATTGCACAAATGTAATTTAATTTTGAGTTACTGACCTTTTTGTTTGATTCAGAATGGGTATAAATGTGATTATCTGGTGCGCATCTGATGCTGAAACTCATTCTTATCTCTGGGCATCAAATACTGCAGTTTAATCACAACCAACAGTTAAGAAACAGTCTCAAAAGGCAGCTGTAGCTCTGAAGGGAGAGGAGTCGTTACCCCTGAGGATTTGTAGTCAGAACCCAGATCTGTTTGCAGACGCCATATTCCTCTGACTCATTAGTATGAATGCATTTATGGTATAATATACTTGGATTTCTGTCATGCCACCCGGGTGTAATTTCTTATTAATTAGTAAAGAAGTGAAAAAAACAAGGTAAAAAATGAATAGAAGGTGAGAGAGGTCAGTATAGAATGCCAAAAGTTCATAGGGTTTGCTTGGCTTATTTATTTGTTTATATTTACAGTGTTACAAGGGAATAAACAAAATTACATAACAATATGATAAAATGTTCTAAGTGCTCTGGATCATGATCCATAAAAGTTAAATGTAGATTATTTTACAGCTTGTTGGGTTGATCTTGCAGACACAAAACTTACTGAGGTTTTAACAAATATTATCTCGGACACATCACTGCAAATCCTACATTAGGTCTGAATAAGACCCTGTTCCAACCAGTACCAAATTGGAGGTACCACATACTTAAAACTTGCGAATAAGGTTCTGTATGAGGAGCGACAGAATAGGCAATGTATATTTTTTAACCTTGAAGTGATCGTCTCCAGATCTTGATCTAATCCAGAGATGCAACAAACTGTCTGGAACTTAGCCAGTTATGATTCAGATCATTCAAACTTTGTGGATTTTACTTCATTGTCAGTCCAAATTTAACCTTTCTCCTTTGAAAGACAAAATGTCAACAGTGGAATGAGTGATAAATTAAGGGGAAGCCTGAAACATCAAATCCCTTAATAAGGGAATCTGACAGCTGTTACTTGGTGTGAGACATTTTGCTGGCATGTTTTGTACCCGCTTGTCATTTGAGAGGGATGGGTCACTGCAAATCAATGCAAACAAGTTCTGACTGATTACTGCCATTGTTGAGGAAGATGATTCTGGTATGTTGATTCCTGGTTGGGGTTTCTTTACGCATGTTTCAACAACAGAATCTTTCACCAAGAACCAGTGTAGTTTCCTTGGGGCTTTACTTAAATTACCCATTCAGGTTCCAGTGTATTTACTGTATTGTAGCCAGAAAAGGCCACGTGTGGGAAGGTAGTACTTTTTTATTTATTTGGAGCTTTTGGGGTCTCACAAGCAAAACACTCTGATGGTGTAGAATTTGAGGAATTATTTCTGGAAAATTACTGTTCACACATAGAGGTCCAGTTAGTGTCCCATCTTTGTATAATCTGTCTAAGTTGGGATGAAGGGTGTAAAATGAGAAATATTTTACTGAGTCTAGAAAGGGTATTTGGTGCTTTATTAACTTTCAATGAGAGCCCCGATAGTCAAATAATATTTATTTCAGTTGTTCAAAAAGTGAGTCGCTCAGACGTCAGGTGGAGACTCTTCAAGCATTTGACATGCCGAGGTGACTGGATCATAGTTATTGCTGACAGAGCGTCTGCATGGGATTGAGTGATAGTATTATTAAGTCAGTACTATAACATTTGTATGGTGTTATAGTTGTATGGTGGCAACCCGACTACAGTTAACTTTGGATAGCTAAACACATTGAGAGTGATACTCCACATTTCAAGGAAATCAGGAATCACACAGTGCAGAATATATCCAAACAGAAGTTCAGTCCACTTTATGATATAATCAGATCTCCTCACTCCGCAGTATTTATGAAGTCATCATAACTTTAACCTCTTTGGCTATAAGAAAAGATCAGTGAGTCAGTGTGTTCAAGACGGAAATGTAAACAAAATAATCAATGTACAGTCTGTGACTTTTTCTACTGTTGTGAAGAATTGATGATATACTTCAAAGAAGCAAAAAAAAAAAAAAGTGTTAGCTGCATGTTTGGAATATAAACATTTCGAAAGATGTATACTATATATGTTGGTTTCTCTTTCCATTCATTTTCTTTTATTATGAGCATCACAAAACTGTGATTTATTTATTTTTTTAAATAAAACAATAAAACCTGGGTGGGTGGGTGGTTGGGTGGATGGATTGATATTTATTTCCACATGTTTACTTTTTAAGAATGATTGATGTTACGTGCAGAGATCAAACTTCCCTCTTCCCTCTCTGCTGTTTCCAGAGGAAGAACTGTGTTGCATGTCAACAGCTAAATGAGAGGATTACCATGTCATTATACTGGTTTGAGTCAGCAACACTGCGCTTCATGATGCCATTGCTGCAAAACAAAATCTTCTTATCCCCTGAAGGAAAAGAAAGCTAATATCCTATATTTAGGTGAGCATTAAGGCCCATTACCCAACAGATGGGGTGCTTAATTCGAAGAACTCTTCTTTTGTTGGGTGAAAGCCCCTTTTTTCCCTTTTTTTCTTCTTTTACACTACCTGCATCTGATCAGATCATGGAAGCATTGTGACCTAACCTGTCACATAAATGTTGCTGTAACTAACACAAATGCTTAACAACAAATTGGGTTTGAAAAAAGAAAAAAAAAACAAAACATGAAGATTAGGGAAGACACATTAGGGAGATTATTTACCGTATTTAGCCAGTTGTATAAACACCGGATGAATCTGCAGCTCACAGCTGAAATCTCAGTCATAGAAAACATTATTTTTGGTTGTTCTTTAAAATAAAGTTTTACAACTTAGCAAAATGCATATTTATCTTCTGGAAAAGAGCTGCAAAGTCAACTGCATTATAATTGAACAGTGAGGTAAGAGTGACTCACTACTGCAGCAGAAATTTGAATGTACAATTTAACCTTTATGCTACTTTTGTGATGATAATTTAGGTTTCTGGAATATTTAGAAACTTGTTTCCTTTTGTTGTTGTTTTTTTTTTGTTTTGTTTTCCTTGTATGTATCCTATATGTTCTGTTTAGGATACAGATAAATATTCTCCTCTGTGACATTTGATTTCTAAAGTATTTTTTGTCTTGAATGAAGAAAAGGTGTGTGAGTTGTGGGATCCAAAACAGGACCCATGTATTGTTTGTAATTGAAGTTGAGCTGCACTGATTGATTCAATACTACTATCTCAGATTGATAATCTTGTTTCTATCAACCATTATGAAGAGCCTGCAATGGACAGAGGAATAGTTTTGTTACTACTCTCCAATCACAACTCAGTTGTTTAATTTAAAAGCTAAGAATTGGTGTTTTTACACACAAAGAGGACGGAAATGNGTCTAAGAATATAGCTGGAGTCTCAGCATGTGTTAAATTAATGTGGACCTGGACAGCATAGATAGTACCATTTTCGGTCTAATCATTTGATAATGTGCAGAACGTTTCCATATTTATTAAACTCTTGTCTGCTGAGTGCTTTGCCTTATGTGGTGCAGTCCAAGAATGACAAATTGTCAAGTTTAGTGTACAAATGTACTGTTAAAAGCAGCATGTTGAAAATATTCAACAGTTTCTGGTTGGAAATCATACAGTTTGAGTAATGTAACTTTTTAACTCTTGCCGTTTTTATTTGCACATATGTAGGTATCCATTTGCTTTACAATGATTGATATTTTCTATTATCTATACTGTATTTGTGTTAAAATGAATAAATAAGGTTTGATGCACTCCTCCAACGAATATTACACATAGTTAACTGATAAAACTCCAATGAAAACATAGTAACACATTTCTGTTTCTCAACTGAGATTTATACAAACAGTGTATTGATTGTTTATTAAATAAATCCAACAAACTGTAATGTAAATTATATATATCTTTGCAGAACCTAACCTGCATATGTGTAAAGATTTAGCATCTTTGCAATCACCTGTAGTGAGTAATATGTTTCTCTTGAAGCATTAATGTTCTGTCAAATGTATTTTAGCAACTAGTAAATAATTTAAATGTTTTTTTCAGCACTTTTTTTAGCTTGTTATATCAACCAATCAATCAATCAATCAATCAATCAATCAAATTTTATTTGTATAACACATATCAGCAGCAAGGCATTTCAAGGTGCTTTACGTAATTAAAAAACAAAATTAAAACGGCATGTGACATTGAGTAAACTGTAAGTTAGCTACACTTGCAGTTAGCTATTTTCTATTTTTTTTCTGTTTTTTTTTATTCTAATGCAAATGACAATAAATATCCTTTAGATCCATGAAACATTTTAGGCACTAATATTTGCATTGCTTTACCCACATCAGACTAATATATATATATATATAT
>NW_015113521.1:132429-154580 GCF_001443285.1 Poecilia latipinna | reverse complement strand
ATGAACATTTTTTTAAATCTGTGGCATTCTTGGCCGGGGAGTTTGGTCTGTTTTCCCAATTCAGCCATTTATTTTTTTTAACACTTAGTAGTTCTTATAGACCACCTAAAAAAAGTGTTTTTAGATTCACCAACATACGCAAAAAGATAAAAAAACAGTGTGATAGCAGCTTTGGGAGATTTACTAGAAATCAGAAGGGTTTGCGCTATAGCAACTGTGTTACAGATGGGTACGTTTTGGCAAAACACACACGTAAATTCTCCTGTTGCATTCAGGAACGTAGGCATGTCTTGGAGTTTGCATGAGACACTAAAACCACTGTGCATGCAGGTCATATGCGGTTCCCTGAGAGTATGTGTGCAGGAACGTTTGCTGTATGATATATCCCAGAAAGCTCAGCCGCAGTGAAGTGTTTCGTCGCCGTGTTATTGTATATATTAAACATAAATCAAACTTGCTGTGTTCATTAACTTTCTCTTCCACAATATTACCTCTTATGTCTTTGAGAATATAAGTTGGGTCTTTATTGCAGCTGCCGCGACCCGCACCATCTTCACTTGTGAAGTTGATGAAGTGAGGCTTTAAAGCCTAATGCCTTGGTGTGCTCTATGTAAATTGCTGTGAATGTGTGTCAGCTAAATGCTTCCAATGTAAAATGAGATTGGATTGAAAACAGCTAATAGAGCTGCGCCTGTGATTAGCCTCGGAGCTGCTGCAGTGAGCTGTGGTGCTGGTTTGTATCAGCAGGGTCCCGCTGGCTCTGTTTGCCTGCTGACATGATAGCGTTTCCTACAGGAAATACCCTAATTAATTGTTGTCATTATGTGTGTTTTTTTTCCCCTACCTGCAGTCAGTTCTCATTTCCTGTCACCACTCACATCACATCTCTGTCTGCTCCATTTTCATCTCTTAGACCACCATCCATTTTTGTTTTTAATTTCTTTCTGTCTCTGCGTGATTGTAAACCTTCATAAGTTCCTCTGGATCGCTTCTTGGAATTTGTATTTTTCTCAGTTGCTCATTTCTTTTATTCCTCCTTTGAAATTATACAAATTCTTGCCGTGGATGTTGGGAAACATGAGGTTTATTTTGGAGGCAAAGCTGTTTGGAGCTTCAACAAAATCAGTGCCTGTTGGCTCCGGCAGAAGAAAAAGAGTGGGATCTCTTTTCAGCACCGATGAGACATTCAACGGACTCAGATGGAAAATAAGTCGAGATATTTTCTGAATTCCCTCTGTCTTGCTGCAGTTGGTTTAAACTGAACACTTGAAATAAATATCTAGTTGTATAGTGTTGTAGTTTTGCTCTTGTGATTTCAGCATTTTTACATTAGATAAAGTGGAAAAATTAGAGATTTTCTGTTTTTATAGTTTTGTAAACTTTCCGCTGCAGAAAAGAGGCAGCAATTTTTGACTTGCTCTTTGATAAATTCAATCAATACATGTTTCCACCTGACAAAATAATAGTTCTTTAGCCCAGAATTGTAAAGTTATTTTTGTGGCATCATGGCTACACAATGGAGAAAATTAAACCTTGACAGAGAAAAATGAGAAGTGTATGTAAGCACCATAAGATTACCACGAAACAAGGCAGAAGATCCTGGATGTGTGTGCTGGTCTGGGGTGTTTAAGGATGGAGTTTGCATGTTCTACCTGTGCTTCCATTGGCTCTCTCTGGGTACTTCAGGAGTCCAAAAATATTACAGTCAGGTTATTGGTCTCTCTAAATTGCCTTTACTTGTGAGTGTGTGAATGGTGTTTGTCTTGTGTCTTTGTGTTGCCTTGTCCAGGGTGTATCCCGACTCTTTCCCAATAACTGCTCTAGAGAAACACAAGCTCCTCTGCGACCCACAGCTGACCAACAGATAATGGATGGCTGGATGGAATTATCATTTTTAGCCAAACTTATTAAAACCCAATAATATTGTGGCAGATCCAAAGAGAACTACAGGTTACAGGACCCCTGGACAAAGCTTGTCTTTTTTTATATAATAATAATAATAATAATAATAATAATAATATTCAAAGGGGAATTGGCTACATTATGAAGTGGCTGTGTTTTGCTGCAGAGGGAATAGCTATGCTTTGGCAAATTGCACCCTGAGGAACATTACCTGGAAGTATTGAAGCAACATCTTAATGCATCAACGGGTAAATTAATGCTTAGGCACAACTGGGTTCTCCAAATGACTTTAAGAATTACGTCAGCTTTGCTACAAAGTGGCCTAAGAAGGATAACGTAAATATTTTGGAGTGACCATCACAAAGTTCGGATCTCAGTCTCAACGTAGGCTAAAAGAACCTGATTCTTTCAGACTATTAGAAATGGGCAATAACTTCAGAAAATCTCATGGAAAGATACCTAAACATTTGACCCAAGTTATTATTTTTTAAATCAAATATTACCAGAAGTCAAACAGATGTATTTAAATTCCTATCTTTGAAGAAAATTACCAAACAACTTCTTATTTTGGCACTTAGCGAAGAGAAATTATAAAACTAAAAACCTTCATCTGTCTTAATGTCAGATAGTGAGAAAAACTGTTATGTATTATTATGTACAAAAAAAAAGCAACTATCAACTGTGTGTTTTCCATTTTGGATTTTTTTTTACACCTTTTTACCCTTTTATCTGACATTTAACTTTGTTTGTGAGTCAAGCATGTGTGAAGTTTTCAACTGAGCAACAAATTTCGTACCATCCTTGTTAATATCCAAGTCTGTTCAATAAAGTGGGTGACATCACTGCTTAAATAATACGTGATATGCCACAGTGCTAGCGTATATGGTATATATGAGTAATCGGTAGTAATGGCGCTTCCATTTGTCTTGAAGGTGGCGGTACAGGCAGCCAGCAGACCATTCTCCATGAGGAGCAGTGGAAGATGCCGGCTCTGCCAGCACTGCTGCTGTCGATTTATGTTGTCGTCCTGCTGCTGACTATGGCGCCTCTCTTCTTCAGCCAGGCCAACACCCTATCTGCCGTCCGGATGGGTGAGTACAGCAACAAATGTTTGGTTTCAACAGTGTCTTTATGCAAGATGAACCTTTGAACAAAACTCTCCTCACTGCTAATTTACATAAACGTCGTAACTTTACTGATCACTCTTTGTTGAGATTTATGCTCAGAAATTCTTACTTTTTGTTTGAAGAAAGAAAGGACGGTTTAGTTTGACAAGGTGGGATTGAATAGTAAGGTGTACCAGCAGTTAATAGGAGATTTCAGATGCAGGTGGTTGAACACTGTCTGGAGGTTGCATTGTTTTATGATCCAGCAAAACTTGAGGAAAGATGTGGTATTAAAAATGGGTAATTTATATCTTGTTGCTTAAATATGTGACAATCTGTATCACTGCATACCTCCAAGGATTCAGTTAACAATGGGAACTGACTATACCTGATAAAAAGCATTCTTCTGGGGGTGCTGTGGTGGCGAAGGGGTTAACCACGTTATTAAAGTATTTTGTAGACACCTACGAACTTTATCCTTTGTAAATATAAAAGAGAGATATCTACTCTACTGACATTCCACCTAAAGGAACCTTATAGCAAACGCTTTTAGACCCCCAGGATGGCATCAGTTGTTCTGTGCTCAAGCACTTTGTTGGACAAAAAGGAGCTTAAGCTTCATAAGGAGGGCTGGCACAGTGTCACAGCTGATCTTCTGTATGTGGGATGTCATTTCTGCCTCAGAATAGGATGATTGACAATATTTCGTAAATGAACAGTCACCACTGCTTGATCAAATGAGTCAGTTTCTGTGAAAAAACACATGTATACATTCTGAAATCCACCTTTTGACTGTGGTTTTAGTATTTTAAGGGATTTGAATATCTCAATATCTCGTTGATGCTTTATGTCGTAGAACTACAAAAACAAACAAGAAGATGGGGAACTACAAAGAAAAGTTGGAAAAAAACACTCTGAAAGCCATAGCTTTCAAACTATATCAACTAAAAGAGAAGCAATCGTACTCTACAGTGATGGTCAGCAACTCCAACCCATCTGAATCAGATGAATGATTAATGACCAGGCATTTGCTAAACTTTCTAACATGCTGAGGAGGTATTTCATCTTTTTTTTTTATCCAGATGTGTTTGTTTATTCAGTAAACCAAATAAAGCACCCTGCATATAGAAGTGCTTTGCAGGTGGATGTGTTCTTGAAATGAATGGGACGGCCCACAGACAAAGTCAATCATTACTAATACAACAGCAAACAAAGGCAGCATCTGAATCATCAGTGACTGAAGTTTCAAAAACACCGGGATCAGTGAAGCCAAAACAGCTCTGTTACATTTACTTCATCCATTTCTTAATGAAGCATCTGGTTGTTTTTATCCATGTCTGTCGTCAGCTTAGCTGGCTGCTGTTCATCTTTCGATGTGTAGGCATGTGGTGGTTTCCAGGACGTGAAAGTACAGGTCAACACCAGCCGGAACAGCTGAGAACCCTCTGTGAATAAAAGGGCTTAGAGATTATTCAAAGTGATTGCAGGTGAGGGTTAAATGTCTCCTGTAGCACTGCTGCATGAGGACACACAGAAAAATATGATCAAATCAGTCTGATATAAAGGGATCACATCGCCAGATTCAAATTCTGGATGCATTCTCAGACTCAAGTCATCATCGTTGGACAGGATGACATCAGTGTTGCATTAGTTTTAATTCTAGGTCAACTTTCCATAAAAAACAAGCACAGAATTGGCTGAATGGTGGGAAATGACGGCATGTCCTGGTCGGGGAAAAGGGACACTCTGCAGTTATTGTAGATCTAAATTGGGGGAAAACAGATTTCAGATTGCCTGGCACAGCATATGTATGTCAGATTACTCAATTCATTGAGGGACTATTCATTAGGATTATTTGATTACCAAAATGTTTGATAGCTGCCGTCTTGCTTTTCTCCCATCTTTTTAACTGGATTTTGCTGATAAAAATATGCATGTCCTCTGGATCACCTCTGATTATTCCACCCTCTTCTACTCATTACAGTTGTTCTGTTTTGCCACTGGTGTATCCCTCCCATTTTGATTCCTCTCACACAAACACGGCTTTGTTTCTGTATTTAAAAATCCCTCATGGCCTCCCTTTGGATTCGTGCTTCTTTTTCTTGTTCCCTTCACATTTTTTTTTTTTTTTCACTTCGTGTTGGATAATTTGCAAAAAGAAATAAACTCCAGCAGAAAAAAATATGGTGACTTCCCTTCACCGTTCCAGGACCAGAGTGGATCCCTGGGGTCATGACCTTTTATTTCTCATCCTCACATCATCCAGTGGTAGAAGATTAACTTTCATAAAAGCAGAGCCTTAATATTGAACTTAAACGTTCAGCACTCCTGCTCTCTGATTGGATCTTTCTCCTCTTCTAATCCCAACCTTGATGACCTCATGTTCAAATCCCTTTTACTTTAAACTTGAAGACTGTCAGGCACTTACATACATGCTGCCGTGAGAATCGGGTCACACGGTGGTTTGTCACGGCTCACCTTTCACTCCTCCTTTAATACAAGCTGAGTGCTAAACGCTCACTCTCAGCTGACACGTTATGTGTGTGATATGGCTCTCTTTCATGGAATTTCAGGCATCTTAGGATGAGCTTCAGAAAATGAAGCGGAAACCAAAAGCTAACCTTCACAGATAATATGACAGAGAAGTTAAATCAACATAGTCCTGTTGACAATGTGGCCTTGTTTAATCAAGCACCAAATATGAATAACCACTTTTTTGGGGTGGGGGTGGGGGACACCTAGACATGATCACCAGCAGCTCTGTATAATCAAGTAATTGGTTAAACAGAATGTCGCTCTGATCTGAGCCATGTCAAGAACAGATGAGAATGTTGAAACATTTTTACCCCACTTCACTGTCTCTCTCTATTCTTGTCTTTTGTATTTATCTGCAATTTTACTTTCAGAAGACCATATTTATAGTCTGGTGCAAGAACAACTGTGACTAGACTTAAAGTAAGAGTAAATGCCTCACATATATGATGTGGTGTTTATTTCAGTGAGCAGCTAGAGGAATAGCAGATACAAACAGAGCAGGCTGTACATTAGTAAAACAAGATCTTTGAGTTTTTCACTCTCTAAACGAAAAGGTAAGTTTGTCAGAGTTTATGTATTGCTCCTTTGTTTCCATTGCATTTCTCTCATCAGGTGTAGAAAAATTTACTTTGGTTGCACTCCAATACGCTGAGCTTTGAGCAAAATTTCAAGGTTAATTACTCAGTGGGTGGAAAATCAAAAAAGGCTGTGTCAAAGTGTTTCAGTAATTGAAGGACTCCTGTTGTGGTTTATGCTGGAAGCCAGATTTAGCTGATGTTGTGGCAGGTAACCAAACATCAAGCAGTAACAAGGAGACATACTTTTATTCTAAGACCTTCTTGGTTGCTAGGCAATGGTTTCGTTAACAAAAGCAGCAGTAGGCTCGTGTTTATTATTTTCAGATTTTATGTATATTTTTGGTGCTTTTATATTCTTACGTGCGGTACCATGCACAAATCTTCAGTCTGCCCTTAAATTGTTTTGCTGATAAGAATCCAGACTTTTCTGTAATCTCTCTCTGTAATAGTTTAAAGTGGTCTTGATCAGTTGTTCCCCTTGGTGTCTGACAGAGTTCTAGAGGGTATTTTTTGGTACTTTTCAGTCCGGTAGGCGGCTATTGGAAGAGGATGTTTTGTTCATTAAGGTTCTTAGCACTAATCTATGAATCACTGAAGCACAAAAAGATTCAGTGAACTGCAACAGAAAAGACGGACTACTGTTGTCAGAACATAGCAGATAACTTCACTAAAAACCAATTTTCTGAACTGGGCTTTTAGCATTGCACTTTCCCTTTCAGAGGAATTCATAAAAAAATATCCAAAATAACCTTGGCAAAAAAGTGATTAGCAAATTTGTAATGTTTTTTTTATAACATTTAGGAATTGATATTTTGATTCTTACCGAAATATGAAAACTGATGAGTGAATAAATAGTCATTTGGTTTAAAATCACCATTATATTTTATTCTGAGTAGCATAAAATTGAGTTAAACTATTTTCCTGTTTTACAGCTGGAGTGAAATCTTTATAGTTTTCAAACTACCAGCCTGACTTTCAACATAATAAATCCAAATGAAGCAAATTTATCTTACTTTAGGGAAAAATTACTTGCCAGTCATCTTAGCAATCATTACGTTTTGCATTTTGTGCTGTACAAAAAACAATGTATTGAAATATTTGTTGAATTTTAAAATTTGGTCTCAGAAGAACTGTCCTTGTCTCCAACACCAGTGTTGACCGATAAATTAGGCCACATATCATCTTTTTCTTTAATTCAGGATAATAAACAAAGACTTCAGCAAGATATATTAAAAAACACATGGATATTTACAGAACATATCTAGAAATTTGATCTTTACAAAAACTTTTGATGAATGTACCTGTTAGGCGAGTGCGATGGTTAAAGCTGATTTTTTGAGAAACTCCAAAATTGACTTCAAATGACAGTCCACAAATTCCTGTTTAGGTATCTGTAAACACAACATCTAAAAATACCATCCATGCTATACAAAGATCATGCTGACAGTTTTTAATAGCCTGTGGGTTTTCATCAAATCCCCATGTTATATCTAATTTGTGGCAACAAACCACTAAAAGACATTAACCGGCGCACACTATGAACAACAACGTACCGTCTACTAATTAATCACTTATGCACAGTGTCATTGTCATGTAGAGAAATGACCCAGATTAAATCAGAGACGGTTCCTATAATTAGTGGAACTGTGTGTTTACGTTGCAGGTCTCCGACTGCGCTGCTGCACCAGCTAACAGATCAATAGGTGTCTGTGCCAATTAGCGTTCAGAGAAACAGGAGTCTCCATTATCACAGTTGCAGTTGTCACTGAGCTGTTGATTTAGACAGTGCATTCACCATATACAAAGATAAAAACCTACTGACAGGATATCCACAGTGACCTGTAGGAGAGTTCACACAGCTCAACTACGAAACTTAAATGTATTTCAGCACTGTTTCATGTGACACAGAAACACAAGGTAGCATATCGATTTTGAAGCGCAAGTAAAGGCATACAATGTTTTTAATAATGTTCAATAATAGATATTCGCACAATTCCAGCTGTAAGTCCTTTAGAATGTGTGTCGACCAGCTTTGGGAACCCAGATACTCTTGAAAATTAGCTTAAGTTAAGTTAGACTGACTGAAAGTTCGGTTCGTTTAGGGATCTATGAATCAAAGTCTAGGTCATTAAAGTGAACTCTGGTGCAATTTCAATGTATATGTGAATGCCAAGCGGATGGAAGATCACTTCAAAAGCAAGAAGGGGATTAACATGCAGTGCATTGTGGGTAAACACCACCAAAGCAGCACTGGTGGGTAGAGATCAGGTATATTTTTCTACTCTGTATATTACATGCTGAATCAAAATAAGACCATGATGGTAAGCTCTACAGGGATTGGATAGTAAGTGAAAAAATAAACAGATTAAGATAAGTTGGTTGCTGGGAGGAATCTTTCCAAAGCCCTCAAAGACATTCATCATTGCTGAGAACAAGAAATGATTTTACTCAAAGTCACAGGACTGCGTGGCAGAGCTTACACATAGCTAGATAAAATTCAGAATAAGAATTTATTTTGAATCAAGGGGGACGGACAGACAGAACCTCTTTGCTCACTCCCTAAAGGAGAATAACTTCTCCAGTGTCGCATTTCTCCAAGTAAATAAAATTCTGTGACAGAAAAGTTAGAAAAAAATCAATGTAGGACCATGAACTTGTGGTGATACGCTCTTAGAAACATGAGTGAAAAGTCATCCAGTCTTCCTCCAACAGGGCACTGGCCACCAGAGGATTGCAGCAGCGCTGTAATCCTGACTGCAGGCCAGCGGGGCGATCTGTTGTTTTTATTCATCTTTTTGTCCTGTCGTGTTGAATCTGTCCGGCTAACTGTAGCCTCCAGAGTCCGTACTTCTACTCTCATAACAGGTATTGTCAACAATATGAATCTCAGTAGAAGAATGTGACAATAAAACCTGCTAGTCAATTTTTAGAGAAGGTACACTGCCTCCAGGGGTTAAATAAAATCAGTCTGCAGCACTCCTTTTGCCTTGATAAAAGGAGTTATTTTATCATGTCTCGAGGTAAATTGTGGGTCTGTCACTTTGACTTGATCTAAACAGTCTTGTTTTATAAAAACAACACGAGGCTTCTGTCCCACCAGGGAGGAAGAAGGGAGTGAAGATGTTTTGTCAATGGGATAAGAAGCGAAATTCAAACATTAGTTCATATTGAATTTGGAGGAATCTTGTTTTGCTTCCAGAAGGAAATATATGGAAAATACAATGAGAACTGCTAAATGGGGTAAGTGTTTTCACCACTAGTTGCAACAAACGGGGATATGGAAGCAATAGGGGAATCCTAGTAACTCAAGAAATACTGGCACTGTGCAAAAAAAATACATTCAATTCCAAGAACAAAAAAAAAAAAAAAAAAAACAAGTTCGATATTTTTACACTCAGTTATGTTTTTCATCTTTTGAGGTCTGAATAGGAGGGGAAAATGCATTGATGTTGGTGGAGCTGGTGCTGTATCCACAAAATGACTGCGATTTATCACACGGGAAATTGCCCATGTCAAAGTAAAGTGTTTTTGGGGAGATGGAAATACCGAATTTATCATTTAGTCTGCCGCTTCAATAACTCTCATCCTTTGGCAAATAAAATATATTTTTCCAAGTCTGATACTGTATGTGCCATATGTGAACAAAGGGGATTTAATCAGATTTTGTAGCTTTTTGGACATAAGTCTGCCAATCATAGTTTGGACATATTCATCTATCTTGTTACTAAAATGATATATGCATCATCTTGAGTTAAACCAAGATGATATGTTTATCTTCTTGGTGACATTGTCATTGTTACTGCTGGTTGATGTTGCACCTGGTTTCTCATGCTAGCTCTTAGTTGTGTGTCCCCTTTTTTATTGTTTAATTCTGCTGTCTCCTGTATTACATGTGTATATATGTATATATATATATGTACAGTCTGCCTTCTGTCATCTGAAGAACATTTCCAGGATTAAAGGGCCAATGTCCATAGTTTAGCAGAACTCTGGCACATACCAAAAAAGCAAAATCTAGTTCTTCTGAAAACAGATATTAGTCCACTTGCCAGTAAACCTTGATGTAGTTGAGTCATAAAGTGAGGAAGCAAACAGACTAGCTGCAAACCAAAACAATAGATAAACTACAGGGAGGAAGCACCATATTGCAATAACCCGCTCTGGAAAATGCCCAGTAGCTTTCTGTCTTGCCTACTTCTCATTCTGGGCAGCTTTTTGTGATAGAGCCTCAAACTGCATCTGCAGTTGTTAGAACTGCATGTTGCTGTCCAGGCTGTTTGGTTCACTTTCAAAAATGTAGTGTAAAATTGAGTTAAACCAAGTAATGATGTGACATTTTTTTTGCCACTGCTTGCCCAACTGAAGTACTGCAAGTTCCCCAGACTATCCTGGTGTGAAAGCACCTTCAGAAGAAACCGCAAATTTTAAATTGAGCTGAAATAGACACAAATGCATAAAACATTGAGTTGGCCTGTATGATGACACCTTCTTTTTCATGATCTGCTCTGCTACCTTTTGTGCACCTCGGTCATCTAAGTGTGGACTTATCACAACATACATACAGCACTAGAACCCAAAGCAAACCTTCAACTCTTTAACAACCTAACGAAGGACAGTGACTATTATTCACTATATATATGTCTTTGAATATATATATTCAAAGACATATATTCCTAAGACAGTGAATTCTATATTCACTGTCTGTTTTGTTCAGACAGTGAATATAGAATGACTAAACTATGTAACTTAATATATTATTCAACAGAAATTCTGATTATCAGAAGGTTTAAATCTTTCAATTTCTTGCACACTTTTCAATAGAAATATGCACTGAAAAGACGAGGCTTAGCTTTACTGATTTGCCTTATTTATAGAAACAAATAACACTTTTATACACAAAATCTCCTAAATTCTGAAGGCAAACTAAACTTTGTACCTTATTTTGTTTTACTTTCTTCCCCTACTTGTACAAGTACAATACCTTAGGCAGAAAAATGTGTCTTCTGAAAAGCATATTCATAAGAATTGAGAAGTCCCTGCACACCTTTCATTATAATGGATGATAATGGTCCAGCACTGCTCTTCTCCCACACTTTTTATTCATGCTTTTTCTGTCTCCCGCTGGTAGCCTGTTAACGAGCACCAGTGAGCTAGAAATAAAGATGGTCTGGCTGTGCTTCTCACATTACTGAAAAACAATGAGGCAGGAGACTGACTGCACTCCAAAACCTTAAGGATAAAGTTCAAGTGCTTGACCTTTCTCTGATTGCTTGTTTTCTGCTTTGTCTGTCTTCCCAGTAGTTCTAACTGGCTGCAGTGTATGCATTTATATTGTAGGAACATGAATCCAGTCACATAGTGAAGACTTGCTGGAAAAAGAAAAAGAAGTAATTTTAATAACTCATTGAATTTTAAAGACTTTGAGGTTATCTGTCTTGAGTTGTTTGAGTGCTGATGTGGATGTGGTCTCAGTGACCGGAGGAAGAACTGGGTACTGTGTAAACAGAGAGAGTGTCTCAACACTGTTGTACTTCTTAAAGGGAATTTTTTTATCTGTTGATTCATCTTCAACCTCTTCTTTTTTTTTTTACTCCCTCTTCCTTTGCTAAGTGTGCGACTTTCTGAGAAAAGTACTGAACTTTTCTATTGAGCTCCTTGTGGGTCCTCTACAAATGTCATCAAGAATATCTTGCAGTCGAAAAGTAAGTCTCAAAACTCTGAGATTTCTGTAAGAATACCAGTGTGTCTTAAAAAGTTATGCTTGAGATGGCAGGTTAGTGGCAATTATTTACACTTCATTTAAAACATTTAAATCAAGCAGAATCTTTAACAAACACTCACCAGGCATGTTAATATGTCCATCTCGCCAGTTTGCACCACAAATCTGGAACAAATTATTGGAAAACTGGAAAACAGCCGAAACACTGAGTTCCTTTTAAATCAAGTCTAAAAACCCACCTGTTTGCTTTTGAAACAATATAAATGAAACATTAATCAACAATTTGCTGTGTAACAATTGCAATTACAATGCCAATACAATGTGACCGTGTTCTATATCTTTGTAGTTTTTCTGTGTGTCTGTTTTTTATGATATAAAGCACTTTGAACTGCTTTGTTGCTGAAATGTGCAACACAAATAAACTTGATTAATTGATTGATTTGAATTTTCGAACTGCCATCTTTTTTTTGCAGCAATAATTCACTGAGGTGTTGGAAATGTTTCTCAGATTTATGTCCATATTGATATGGCATATTTGTAAGCTGCATAAAAACAATGTGACTTTTTCATCTGTGGGACCAGTTCCTTTGTTTTCCTCATTTTGATCAGAAGGTAGTTCTGTCCATTGCCTGTACTCTGAGGCAGCGTCCCTTTCCACCATGGCAGAAGATCACACATAACTCCAGGTTCAGCATCTTGTCCTGGATTTGACAGTAAATTTTAGAATTCATTTTAAGATTTTAATCTTCACTTAGCGCTTACTTCCTGGTTCCAGCCCCCCTGTATATTCCTGACCTGCTGGAACCTCATTCTTTTTCCTGTGTACTGGTGTCCACTTGTCAGAATTTATTGGTATCCCCGTTCACTCCATTTAAAACTCATGGAGACTGTATCTTTCAGGCAGCTGCACCAAGATGGTGTAAGTCACGTCCACTCCTTTTGCTTTACTCACTCTCTCTTTTAAAAAGCAACTGCAGACAGAAACACTTTAAATTAATGAACTTGATGTTTTATTTTGTATCATTGTGTTTTGTCTGTTTTTCAGGCTGTTTTACCCATGAAGCACTTCATAATTTTTATCTGTAAAAGTTGCTGTATAACTGAAATTTACTTACCACTTATTGCTGACTTATCAAAGAACTTCTGAAGATGACAGCCTGGGGAGTTGAAGGAGAGATTTGCAATGTAGATGCTGAAGAGGAAAGTTTTAAGTCACTTCTTGCATTTTTACACATGGTAGTCAAGTAGACAGCTAATTACGGCACTGAGTCTTGTCAAGTGGTTTTCAGACCTGGCGTTGCCGAGGCTTTGGCTCATGATTTATCATGACCAGGACAAAGCTTTTTCGATGATGACTCATATTCTGCCAGAGTTCATTTTCTACGGTTGCAAGAACTAAGGTCGTATATTTTTGTCATTCAAGCACTCACTGGTGGTGTCTTTTTGCTGGTATTTATATTTGAAACTTATAGCTGACACTTGGCAGGAGATCTCTTTGAAAGCTCCTCTTTCTGACAGTTGTGGGTCCTTTTGTTCCTCATAGGTGTGGGTTTCGTTAGGTTCTCAAAAAACAAAGTGTCAGTCAGGAGTTCATACCAAGTCTATTTTCTGTACTCAAGGAATTTTCCCAGGCACACGAGAAAACTCAGTGTGAACCATCTGGCTTTTTTTTAATTCCCCTGAACTGGTAAAAACCCACAACAGTCCTTTAGAGGAAGGACAAGATAAATTGCCTTCTGCTTCACTCCAAGAGTCGTTAATTATTCAAGAAACACAAATCAAATCCAGACCAAATGCCTGAGCTGCAGACTTCCTGCTTGTTATTGAGATACGGCAGCGTAGTCGCTTGACTTTTAGTTGTTTTTCTGGTGCGTCTCTCTTCCAGCTTAATGTCCACTGAATCTGTGAAGATGCACAGCAAAAAAAAATTATGATAATTTCTTAAAGTATTTTGTTTGAAATTTGTTTTTCTGTTTAAAAATGTCTTAATTGATAGAACCAAGTCATTTGCACAGCTTTACACGCTTAAATAAAGTAGGATTTTCCTTTGCATTTTGGGTATGTTGTCTATGTAGTGAAAAAACGGGTCACATTTTTTTGCATTTCCATCTGCTATCCGTGAGTGCTCTCATCCTTTGCATCTGCCCACTCCTGAAACACACACTCACGGGTTCAACATGCAAAGCAGACGAGTCAGTGGGGAGGGTGTAACCAAAATAAACATGGCAGGTGTTACTGTACACAGCCAGCGGGTACTTCTTACTTTACTGTTTCTAGTAGTAGGAAGGTTGACGATGATGAGTGGGTTTTACACGCTGCAGCTTTACATAGGCTCCTACTCTGCTCTGCTATTTGTTCAGACGCACAGAGGAGTATTAATTCTATTTTTGGTTTGGCATCATGCTTCATCTGATGCTGTCTTTTCTCCTAGGATGCAGGAGTGTTTTAACATTATAAATATTTATACCCTGTGAAAGGACACCTTGTTTTCCGAAGTGTCCAAATTGATTGCTCCTTGCAATATTGGACCCCTGAATCTGTACTATATTTAGACCGATTATACATTTTAAATCAAATTCTGATTTCATTCACTACTGGCCAGTTTCCTATGGTAGCAGCCAAGTTGGCTCTTCATTGGGAATATTGGCTTTTGGAGGACTCTAAATAATTGCATCTGTTGCAAAGACCTGTACAGCATAAGATATGCACTGCTTAAGAAGAAATAAGAGTACTTAGGTGAACTAAAATAATAAGTTAGTGATGTCAGGGATATTATCACATACCTATTTGTAGTAGTCATTTCACTAATAGCTGGGTTGACATGAAAAGCTCTCGATTAACCTGTCCGTCTAAATTTTAGCTTTCAATTGGAATTAGCTGCGTCTATTGGAGATGTTTGCTCAACCTCAGAGAACGGAGAAGATCTCGATGATCTTAGGTTTTTCTTAGTAATAAACTTGTGTCAGTGGTTGCTATATGCCAACTATTTGTATTTCTATCCTGAAAGTTTTGACTTTGATCATAAAAAACTGTTTTTTGTTGTTTTTTTTTTTTTGCATGAACTCTGTCTTAGACCAGAGGAAAGAATCATTCTCATTAGGAGCTCCTAGTGGGCCTATAGATACAATCGATTTAAATCTTTAGAGTTCTATGTTTAAGATGTAGATGTTTCTGTTTAGTTTAAGATAAAACCTGTAAAAACACAGAGATCTAACATTAATACGAAGTTAGCTTAGCTTAGTATGAGCAGAGTTCAACTCAGGTCACCCTAAAGAGTTGTGATGACAGACAGTATCTTCCCAGTAAATACTGGTGTTCTTTTAATGTAAGTGTAAAACACTCTTGGTGGCGATCAAATCAGCTGATTGGGATTTTAAGAGATTTACAAGCACTCCTTAATGTTTAAAAAAAAACTGTTGATTAAAAATAAAAACGGAGTTTATAGGACACCTATAGGACATCATGTCTATGATCCTCCACACAAACATTTATGATGACGGGTTGACACGACACTGTGAAAAAACAAATGGGATGTGACTTAAGCCCTGGCTCTACCACCAGCTCCAGTTAATCACTGAAATCCCTGCTGGTTTCAAGGCTTGAGTTCTGCTGCAATAAAAATAAAAAAAATAAAAAATAAGCAATTCTTTCACTTTAATCCTCATATGTACAAGTTTGAGACATGGGGGATTTATTATATTTTAAATATAATATTTGAGGTCTGATGAGTGGTTGAGCATTTCAGCACAGCTAAGTTCAAGTAGATTCTGCTTGAAAGAAATATTATTTTGTGAGATTTTATTAAAGCCCAAGATACATAAGGTAGTACAGAATTGTGTAATTACACATCAAATGTCTGTGCAAAAAGACTTTTCAAAGGTCGCAAGATATTTTAACAAAGATCAAATCCCCCACATCTTCCTGAAGGTGTTAAGTCCAATTAATAATCATAATATGAAACTATATAGACACATTTATTTTGATTAGATTGATTCTGTCACACCCACTGCTCTTGTCAAGCCACACTATTGAGTCCGCCCTTTTTAATTGTGTGCCAAAACTCAGACACCCTGCTAATGAATACACACTGCTCCTTCTGGTCTTCTTTCTTCCTTCAGCGGCCATTTTGGATGACCAGTCTGTGTGTGGTCGTGGTGAGCGTCTGGCTCTGGCTCTGGCCAGGGAGAACATTAACAATCAGATGGAGGATTCAGCCCAGGCCAGGGTGGAGGTGGATGTCTACGAGCTGCAGAAGGATTCCCAGTACGACACCACCGACACCAGTAAGCCCTGTCACTCTCTGATGCAGGTGACATGTTTGTACATGTGAAGCCATTCCTCGAGAGCCATGAGAAAATCAGGTTCCTTTCAGAAGTTTGGCTTACACATTGATCTTTCTAATCTCTTGAAATTGTTATTTTCTATAATAAGGCAGAATTGTGGCATGTCTTAGGTGGATAAAGAGGCCGGAGGTATTTTGTTACTGTAGATAAATATATGATACATAAGGCAAATATATAAAACCATTTTTGTTTTTGTTTTGTTTTGATTTTTTATCTAACAATTCAAAGTTAGTTTGGTGAAAAAAAATGATCGATCCGGTGCTGTAAATCGCAGAATACAGAGTCCAGTAATTCTCACCATCTCTTCATAGCTGTGTTTCAGCTGAATACTTCATGTTAAACATGCTTAAGTTTCATCCAAGACCGTTTTATGTGACTAAGTTCAATGTAACTGATTTCATTGAGAAAGATTAGTTAAATGAAAGTAATCATCCTTTTGTTTTTGTTTAAAAATAGCAAACGTAATACAAAGCATACTCTACTCAGAGCAGCTGCTATGTCAGGTTGAAGCTATTTATTGTGAACTGGTGCTATATAAATAAACTGAAGTGAATTTAATTAACTGGCTGTTGTAATATTAGACACTGACAGAGTAATTTGGCTGGAGGTGTAGGGAAAGGGAAAGAAAGCCTCCAGTGAAGTCGGGAAATGTTATGTAAGGCAAAATAGATATTATACAAAACAGATGTTTTCTTTAAACTTTGCTCTGAGGCTTACAAGCTTCCCTCTTTTTTACTGGAACAATGATCATTTAGACAAAAACTTAAATTTTAGCTCCTTCAGACTACGGGACATGTCTCCGAAAATGACTTTGCACCACATTTTGCATCACTACATGAGACACAGAATGATAACAGGACATTCCCCAGCCCTTTATACTTGTAATGCTTAACCGGGTTAACTTGGGACCTTTGGTAATTGTTTACAAGTATTGATTAGGTCCACAGTTCTTGGTTGGTTTCTTTTGATTTCCCCTTGATGTAACACCAATGTTTGAAATGTTGCCTTTATTTAACTTTAATGTTTTGAACATACACATAAAAAAGTTATATAAAAAAAAAAAAATTTGAAATATTTTTAAAGACGTAAAAATCATTGAATGGGCAAACTTTTTAATTTGAAAAAAATTAGACCATCCAAATATTTCTTACAAATATTTATAATCCTTATTTAGTAAACAGGAGAATCTTAGCCTAATTTATTTATAGAAATTGCTAAAAATGCTAATGTATTTGTATAGAGTGTATGCAATTATTTTCCAGCTTTTTGTGGAACTAGTATTTTTGTTAAGGCTTGCATTTAAATTCATGAATTGGCCCTAAGTATGAATGCTGCATAAAATTACTATAAAAAAATTCTGTCTTGGAGATATTTACCTTCCTCTGAGCTAAATGAGATTTACAAAGTACATTTTTAGTTTAAATCAAATTCACTGTCCATGTTGACTGCGTCCAGGTGGTAATCAGGACATTAAAGAACAAGTCATGGGGACAGAAGGACGCATGGCTCGTGGCGATGTTTCACCATTTCAAGGTGTAGAGCGTTGGTGTGAAGCGAGGTCGTGGCGACCTCAAAGCTTGCAGCATTCTGAATGAGCAGCTGCTGATGATGTTTATTGATTATGAACTGCCAGCGGTATGAGAGGAGACTTCCCAGAGGACAGGCAGTTAGGTTTCCTTTCAGAGTGGAGCACATAGACACACACTGACTGGTCCAAAACGACACAACATGTGCAGGGGAAACCTGGCTAATTAAACCAGAATATTGAAAGTTCTCCAGCTGTCGGTGTTACCTGGGAGCTTGAGTTCATACCTGCAGTAAAGTTGGTACGTTGGTTTAAAAATATAGAACTAAAGCTTGATAAAGAGTAAGATAAACATCACATACCTATGATGCCTCATGCGGATAATAACTGAGTCCTTTTTAGATTAAATGTCAACATTATTTATTTTTCTGGCTTAGGTGCAGCTTTACATTAATATGCAATTTTTATTCTAAGAAAGCAACCCATCCACCAAATAACATTACATGAAAGAAAAGTTAGATTGGGATAATAGACCTAGATTATTTTTGTAGGTTTATTGTGTCAATAATAAGAAGGAAGATGGTAACATTTTACCCACAGTTTATATTTTTTCTGTATTCACTATAATATTATAGTTAGAATGGCCACAGCGATGATATTCAAGTTATTCAAGATATTCACGTTAACTTTAATTGAACACTGACCTCTGTTTCTGCATCCTTTGTCCCCATTAGTGTGCCAGATCCTCCCTAAGGGCGTGGTCTCAGTGATCGGCCCTGCCTCCAGTCCCGCCTCAGGGTCCACCATCAGTCACATCTGTGGGGAGAAAGAGGTGAGCCATATCTAGCCTCAAGCCATCTGATTATGTCGGTGTATGAAGCTTCACGGGCCTATCAACTTAGAGCAGAGACTCAATCAATCCAAACAGATTGTTTCTCAATGTCAGGAAGTCGGTTCTATTTTCTTCAGAAAGTGTTTGGAAAACCATCCATAGCAAAGAGACCTGCATGTCTTCTGTCCAGTTTCATCCTCTGCATGGAAGGTTGTGTGTTCGGTAGTTTCAAACTCACTTAACACAGGTTAAAATGAATTAATTAACTCCAACATGAACAGATTCTTGTTCATTTATCATGGTTTGTATAAATTAACACAGCAGTATATTGGTTCTGACATAATTTCTAAATTAGCACAAGGATTATGCTACTGCCTGTTTTCCATTTGATTATCTCCTGTTGTCTTTGCTCGCATAAAATGTGTTTTATGATAAAACAGCTGCTATCGTTCACATATTTTAATAGTTTCATCAAAAGCAATTAAATTGTGACTGAAAAGCGCTCCACGCTTTAGTGGACCAGCAACGTTTCTGTGGTGACCTTTGACCCTCATTAAGTCAGCGCTGATGGGATTTGGTATTGGTTTCATTTTGTGGTCTATAAAACTATTATTTTACAATTCAACACACAGAGTAATACCAAATAACATACTTACATTCAAAATTACTTGGATAAAAGCATTTTTTTCTTGCACATGTGTTGATAATGAAATCAGAATACACTCAAGTCATCTGCATGTGATTTTGGTCATATAGGAGTTAACCAACTATGGCATTCTTCCCCAACAAAATATTGATTCTTTTTAAACAAACTAGCAGATAAACTCTCCAGTCACATGAATAAAACACATCCCTGGTAAATTTACTGCTTGATTCTTGAAGAAGAGTTCAAAGCCAGACGTTTTCTGCTTGCATGTTTCTTCTGACTGTAAGTAATATAAACACCTCAAAGTGCTAACTAGAATCTGACAGAGGAAGTGTGAGGAAAGCTCAAATATTAGGGTAATGGCAAGGAGGCCCTCCAATCTTGAATATCGTCACCAAAGATAAACTAAAAAAATAAGGAAAGATGCAGCAGCTGGAAAAGCTTCATCACTGCAATCCCAATCAGATCAAAACTTTTTGGTTTGTAGCAATTTAAAAGTAAAATTTCCAGGAGTCTTAATTACTTTGGTCACACGGTAAGTGGATAAGTGCACAATTTGTCCTGATTTCTAACAGCCCATTTTGGCTCTTTATAAAAACCAAGATTAGATTTTCAGCAAACTTTATAATTATCCTCATCTACTGTGTTTTTAATAACAATAATAAACGGATGAATTCATGTTCACAGTGAATCCACATCGCCACAATCTCACTCTGTATTTCCAGCCTGTAGCCATCGTCTTATCCTGAACCCTGTACCTGACATGTCTCGTACTTCTGGGTTCTAAGTTTCTTCTGTACATTATGTTTTACCGATCAGAGCAAAGCCCTGTTGAGTTAATTACAGCTTAGCTTTTAAATTGCTGTGGGTGTTAGTCAAGGCTAAAGCTCAGACATTTCTCCTGTCACTACATTCATCATTCATTACTGTAGTGAATCGTTTTTTCATCTCTCATTAATTTCTCAGTTTAATACAAACCTTCAGGTCACATCAGCCATGCTCTGGTATTTATACTATAAGATATGTAATTTAAAATGTTCGTCTATGAAGAAATGATCTTACCTGTAGTCTTTGAGTTTTCTTTTTCTTGGTTCTGCCTTTTTGAGGACACACGCTACTTACAAATTTCCTTCTGAGATGGATATTCTTTATTTGGAACAAATGTCTATGAAGTAATAAAAAACAAGAATACATATCCACACGTACCTACACCTCCAGATAAACACAGACAAGAAAACAAAAATGATGTTTTGCAACATAATTTTCAAAGACATTTTAACTGCTTCTTTGAAAAGTGAGAAGAAGTTTCTGTTTTTGTCTCTTCTTCTTTTCAAAACCAAAATAGCAGGAAAGATAAATGTGTTCTGCAGCACTTTTCAATGTTTTATTTACTTTTTAAAGCCTAGGCTTTGGTGTTCAGATTTCCTTCCTGACAGTGGATTAAGACAGAATTGCCTGTAAGTGATGACATATGATTTTGGTTGCTGTGACCTTCATTTCACTTCTCGCTTTTGCTTTCCTCCCTTCTATGTATTTCCTTCCTCATGCACAGTGTTTAGGTCTTCAGCTTGTTGCACAGCTTCTCTGTACTTCTCTCTTTGCTTTGTCTTCATCTGTCTGGATTCAGATTCCTCATGTGAAGATCGGCCCGGAAGAAACCCCAAAACTGCCATACCTGCGCTTCGCCTCGGTGACTCTCTACCCGAGTAACGAAGACCTCAGCCTGGCCATCGGATCCATCCTGCAGTCCTTTGGCTACCCAACAGCTAGCCTCATTTGTGCTAAAGCAGAGTGTGAGTTCTTTAGCAATACCCTTTTGTCTGTTTCTTATAATCCAGTCTCATTTAATTTATGACTAAAAACAACTCATTTAAGGCAACTGTGGATTTTCTGGTAATTGCATAAGTTGAATTTGAGTTTCTGGATTGTTCCTCTTATTCCTATCTCTGCTTTTCTTTCTGTCTGTTTTCTGCCACTGTGCTGGATTTAGGTGCTTGTGCTGAGCAAGTGCTTTGCATCCATCAAGGTTTTTGGTTTTCAAAGCAGTTGCTATTTCAAACTCTTTAGAGTTCACTGATGTGTCCAGACGATACGTTTATTGTGAGCTTAGGGTTTGCCAAACCTGCTGAGGCGATGAATCTGAAAGACCTTTGGAGATTTACTGTCCTGTCTGGCAGCTGGAATGTGTCCAGAAGGTTCTTCAAATCCTTACAGTCAGAGCTGATGTGAACTTGATTTGTTGCAGCACATCCTCCAGCATGATGTGGCCACTTCATGATTTGGCTCAGCTTGGACCAAAGTTGTCTTCTGACTCAGAGCAATGAGGGATTATGGAAGAAAAATTTGGACTTCGGAATTATTTACCAAAAAGTGACATACACTGGTATACTTTTTATACTTGCTTTTACTTTTTTATATCTAATTTCCTGTGTAAATGTGTTCCTACCAATGTCTCTTCAAATATCTTTAAACAACTTTAAAACAACAAAAAAACAATCATGTTAATTATTTACTAGTAAGACAGCAAATACTCACAGACATAAAGAAGGAACAAAATTTTAAAACTGTTTTGAAAGCTAGTCCATGTCTGATTTCTAAGTCTAATGACAATGGTTGCCATATGTTATAATAACGGGAAGCTTCCTAACGTTTTCATAATTGACTGCCAATTTAGAGGGCCAGCTGTTTTAATGCTTCAGAGTCGTTTAAAGGAAAAAGGCATTTCATAGAACTGATGCAAACATCTGTCACTGAAGAGCCAAACTATGATTCCCAGAGTCAAAATCCATTAGATTCCTGGATTTTAAAAAAATTGTTTTTGCAATCAGAGTTATCATGCAATTCTTAAGTTCAGAATTCACTTGTTTTTACTGATTATGACTATTTAAAGTTGGACAATTCTTGTCTTTAATGAAAAAAAAAAAAAAAATATATATATATATATATATATATATATATATATATA
>NW_015113521.1:102284-129303 GCF_001443285.1 Poecilia latipinna | reverse complement strand
TTTTTTTTTTATTTTAAATATTTAAAATTTGAAAAATTTTTTTTTTTAAAAAAAAAAAAAAAAAATATATATATATATATATATATATATATATATATATATATAAGGTTATTTCTTTCCGTCCACATGATATACATATATATATACATATATATGTATTATATATATACATATATATATAATCTTACACTTTCTGTCGCTGTTTAGTCAAAACAAAAAAATGTTAAATCAGGCTCTCGAACCATTTAGAACAACTTTTCCAACTTTTTAGCCATATTGTCGTCTTCTTTATGTCTGACATCATTGTTTGGTGTAATAAGCTTTTATTTTAGTAATTTGTCGTTCTTTCTGCGCTCTTGGAATTCAGTCACTATCAATTCCCGTCTTTGCAACATTTTGCCCTTTTTATTTCTAGGGCACAACCAGTCCATAAAGGCACCTCATCCATTTTGTTAAAAAAATTGTGATGGTCATCAGGCCTATTTGTCATTTCACACCATGTGCATATAGAGCCTCTTCAGTTACCATAGGCAACGTCTGTCATGGGACGATTTTTACCTACCATGCATCAATTCACCGCTGCCTTGGGGACACTTTGTGCTAGATTTAAAAACCCTTAATATCAAATCATTTCCTGCAGTACACAGTAAGAACATTGTCTTATGTGTCTCAGATAAATAACACCTACAGGAGATACTATATTATTATAATTATTTTGATTATAATCACAGTTAGTGGTAATAAGGTGCAAAATAAAGAAATGTTGGAGTGAAGGTAGAAATGTGTTGGTAGAAAATGGGTGTCCAAATAGGTGAAGGAGGGAAATGACCTGCTTGTTAGAGAATTTCCTGTGTATTCATGCTGATAATTGAGTGTTAATCTTTTATTTACGCCTCTCTCAGGATTGTTGGGGTGGCGTTTTTTAAGTCCACAGGCTTGGTGAAAGTTAACTGAAGTTAGAAAGAGACATTTTCTGGAGAATGTCCTTATATTTTAATATGTTTGTAGGTAGCAGTCGATACTTCCAACAGTTTAAAGAACCCACACAACAGAAAACAAAAAAAAAGTTCTGTCTTCAGCTGAGCTAAGCAGACAGAGCATGAACAGGATAAAAAAGGTTTCATAATTTCCGCTGCTCTTTAATCAGCTGAGATGTGTGTGAAAATTGTTTTTGTATTTCTCTGTATTCCTTAATAAAGCTTCATTTAAGAATAAGTTTTAATTTATAATAAATTACAGAGTTACCAGTTGTAAAAATATTCTTTATTTTTTAGATTGTTTGAAATGTGAAGGTGTCTAAAAAGTAAAAGCTTTTACATCTGTTAGGACACCTGGGACAACATTCACTCTCTGAGGAAAGAAATTAATGGCCTTTCTACATAATCACCTTTATCCCAGTCTGTTTATTGCCTCTTTTAGGGCAATGAAGCAGCAACAGTTATTTGTCACTCTAATGATTCTGAATCCCATCAATTTCAGTTTTTTTTTCTCTTCTTCAAATCAAAGTAATAATATAACAAGCAAACAAGCTTATTACTCAATCGAACACAGTTTATGTATGTAATGTCTCTTCTGACCCATACTTTTTCAGCTTCACAATGTCTGACACCTATAGCCTTGTTTGTTGAATCAACTAATTGCTGAGTTACTTTACCAATAAAGAGAGATTCTTCTAAAAGCCATGTTTAGGAGCAGTTATCATATTTGTACCTCATTCTTAAAGACTTTTGCTTCTCTCTTTTGTTTCTTGTTCTGCAGGCCTGCTCCGATTGGAGGAGCTTGTTCGCCACTTCCTTATCTCCAGGGAGACGCTGTCGGTGCGAATGCTGGATGAAAGTCTGGATCCCACCCCTTTGCTGAAGGAGATCCGTGACGACAAAGTGGCTACCATCATCATCGATGCTAATGCCTCCATCTCTTATCATATTCTCAGAAAGGTGAGGCTGTGCACTGCATGTCATGGACATCAGCAAAATATGTAAATATTTATTTTTAAGGTAATTCTGACGGCATCTGCGCAACATGATTTGAGTATATTGTGACAACTTATACAGAATTAAAAATATTTTTTCAAGCATGTACTAAAAAAGCACTTCTTTGTCAAACATAATTGACAATCAAAATATCTAAAGCACATAAGTTGTGGCTCATATCAAACCAGTCTCATGGCAACTCTATTAATAAACAAAGACGAGTTATTATTCTAGTGTTGTTAGAAAATTAGAAAACTTTTAGCTCACATTTAGACTTACCAGAAAGAGAACTAATTAAAGTTGCATTAAAGTAAAATTGATTATTTTCTTTCAGTAGCTATAAAATCTAAGTTGTGACTCTGTATTAGTTTTACAATGGACCAAATCAGCAGAGCTGGACTCACTCACATCTACAGACACAATATTTGAACTAGTTTGGTTGTTGATCTTGGTAATTCTTCCATCTAAACAACCAGAGGCAACCAGAAAAAAGCCATATTTAAAGAAGAGTTGGCAAGATGACTTGTGAAACACTATTACACCAGAATCCCACACACTAACCTTGACATCTGCACAGTTAGGAAATAATAATGCCCACCCTGTCACTGTTGGTAGCTTTATAATGGGAAACACTGTACTCAAAAAACTGTCGGCTCCAATGTGCTCAAATGTTCTCAGACTGCGTTCCTTACTTTATGACTCACTATAATATAATATATCATTTTTAGAATCTGACTAAAAGGCAGAAGACAACAACGAAGAAATCAAAATCTGATTTGCGTCATTTGGTTTGCTGCTGTGATTACAAACTGCTCTTCTGAGACCGTAAAAGGCCTATAGCATTATGTGAAACATCTCCTCTTCTTGTTCAATTTAAGTGTTTTATTGTTTACTGAGATGATTAAACTCTTAGGGTTTTTTTTTTTTCTCCTGCAAAACCAGTTGATGGAGTCCACAATCGATCTTGTTCTTTGTACCTGAAAAGTATCCAAAGCAGGAGAATTATTTCTTCTTCTAATCAAATAAATACAAATATGGAAGCCAAACCATTTAATGTGTAACATTTCCACAGATAATTCGCATGTAAATATTCATAAATTTAAATCAAATACATGAACAAATGTCTGCATCTCATACCTTCGTAAGCGGCCCTGAGAAATCTTTGCTCTCATGACTGGAGCGCTGAGGTGAAGGAGAGAAGAGGAACTGCAGAGAGGCAGGGAAACTTTAGAAATCAATTACCTCTTTTTTTGAATGTAAATGTTATTTTGTAATTCAAAATAAATACAAATTAATACAGCCTAATGCTGTCCTTCAGTCAATGCTTTTTGCCTCATGAATCATTTAAGGGGAAGCCTTTTTAATGGATATTTCATGAGGTCAGGACCTGGAGTTCTCTGTTAATTCAAATGATAAAAATAAAACATTTTCTCCATCTTTTTGATTAACAGCTGTTTGTGTTTGGGTCTAAAGAGAGGATGACATTAATGTTAAAGCAAAAATAGGTGTTCATTGCTCCCATCTGCTGGTCCTAGTGGATTTGTCTAGAAATAAGTAGTGAAATCCACGTTGTGAAATCTGTGCTGAAATCGTTCAATAACAGGCGTAAAACAGTAGCAAAATAAACAGAAGATGGGTCTGCATTGTCAGTCGTGTCCTCAGTCTATTGCCTGATTTAGGTTAAATCAAAGTGTCTTCTTGGTTTTATTTTACTCAACCAAAAATTTCACACTAAACTCGTTTAGCTTCCTTCTTTTCAACCTTTTCTTTGCTTCTAATGTGGCGTCCTTGCTGGTTGCTGTACATTTAAAAAATAAATAAATCTGGTAGAGACTTTAAATAATGGATAAATGAGACTTCCTGATGAAAAAACTGTTGTGGTTTTTTCTTTGTTTAGGATTGAGGTTTCCTTCTTCACCTTTCTCCTTTCATCTTTGTGCGTTGCAGGCTAACGAGCTGGGGATGATGTCAGCCTTCTACAAGTACATCCTCACCACCATGGTAAGAGCCTTTTGCCTTGTAGAGTTGTTGATCCGAAATCATTCAAGAGGAATTTCCAATTGGTTATTTATCTTCATCTAACATATCTACATCCTGCTACTCCTTACACACTCTGGCCATATATCAGTAGTATTTTTTTTCCCCTTATACCTGTTTCTTTTGCCTTGTAATTACCTTTTTTATTTTTTTTATTTTCCTGCTTGCCCAATTCTTGTAAACCTTTATCTCAGTGTTTTTCTCTGTATCGCTTTTCTTTTCCTTTTTAATCACTTTTTGTTGGAAAAACAATGGACAAAACTTGGAATTTGGAAATAGGAAAGATACAGATAATCCCTGACCTGAGTATACATCCATCAGTTTATCCCTGCAGGGTTATCGTAATTAATGGTTGCACTGACTTGTTTTTGACCGTGGAAGAGGAAAAAGTTTGATTGAGGTTGATGCAATGATTAGATCTAAGTTTCACTGTAACACACACATCGATTCACTTTCAGCCACTTTTGTTTATGTCAGTATTGCCAATTTCTCTGTGAGGAAAGAATTGGTCGTCCTGAAAGTTGCTAAATGACATCATTACCTAACGTTCATATTTGATGAGGTGAATGCAATATTGATGCATGCTGAAGGAATAACATTGTTGGACAGAAAGTGAGTAAAATAACATCTTGAAAATGAACCCAATTCTTGTTTTTTTTTAATGCCACCATTCAGATCCTCCTTTTTTAATCTGGCCTCAGGACAGAAAGAGACTTCACAGACGCAGAGTTGCACATGTGTATATGTTTCATTTAATATATTGATTCACCGTCTATCAACTCATAAACTCACCCAGTCAGCTATTTAATAATCAGCTTCAAATTTCCTTATGGTTCACATAGGAGGGTGCAATGTTTAAAAGGTAAACATTTTTAACCAAAGCAGTTTTTGTTTTGTTTTATCTATTTTACACACTGTACATTATGAATAGAGAAATCTGTGAACTCCTACCTCCTGGACCACTGCCACCCTGATTGCCCCGAAGTCTTTAGACATTCAATCTCTGTACTTCTGTTTTATCCTCTGTGAAGAACGTTTTCTTCCATCTGACCTGCTGGGTATGAAAAGTGCTCCATAAATATTTTTTTATTGATTTATCTAGTTTTATTTTCATTTTCTCGTCGCACCTTCACTTCTTCTGTCTTTTTCTACGTGTCTTCTAACCTTGAAAAAGTGTGCTCCGTTCTTGTATTTTTTTGCTTCTTCTGGATCACCGTACATTTTATTGGACTCCTTACTTTTACTATCATTTGCTTTGTACTTTCCCCCCTTGGCTTCAAACTTTCCTGTTAATTTATTTTACCAAATTTCTTTTCTGTCTCAATATCCCTACAGCATTTTTTTTTTTCCAGATACTACCGTTAGCAAAATATCTGGTGTTTTCCTGTGTAAGCAGCCTTTTCACACCTCCAGGATATTTTTTTATGTTACATCCTTAAGCGAAGCTTTCCTGTTCTCTCCCTCTCTCCATCTCTCCCTGCTCATCAGAGATGCATGCTGCTCCTTCCACTGTTTGTCATCATTATAATTCCCCTGTTTGGTGTCGTGCCCTTGTACAAAGAACCTGCATGGATAATAACGTTTCTCGATCTCTGCCTTGACTCTAAACACTGCATGACATGAGACTTTAACGGGGCCGTTCACACAGCACTAACAAACCAAGGGCAAATTTGTCATTCCCCCCCAATCTCAGCACTGCCTCCTCTTTCTTGCATTTTCATTCACCTGCAGCGGTGTCAGTGACCTACCTTTAACTTTGCACTGAACATGCTCTGCAGACTGTAAAAATGCTGGTGAAGAAAAGTGAGATTTCAATATTAACCCTAATGTTCTTGGAGCATACGCAACACAAAAGGGAGTCAATCATTAGGCATGATGATTCTGCTCCGATTTCTAGTCTGTGGGAATCATTATTGTTGCTTAATCTGTCTTTTTTATTGCCAACTACATACTGGTTCATTTTAAACTGCTTAAAGTTAACAAACTCATTACAGTTAATAATTTGGTTTGAGATTCATTTATTTTTATTTGTCTGTTTGCGGTTGCATGCAGTTTTTAGAACTGCAGAGTCTTTCTGTGTGAATCTTGTACGTTCCTCCCATGTAGGCCCAGGTCCTCTCTAGTTACTTCTGACTGTCCAAAACATATGTGTTAGATTAAATCACCATTTAACTCAGGGGTCCCCAAACTTTTTCCTGCGAGGGCCACATGACTGTTCCCTTTTTTGGTCGGGGGCCGGTCTATATTGGAGATTCGTAGGGAGAGTATGCAAATGGAAAAAATGAGAAGGAGGGCCGGATCTGGTATTGTTCAGGGGGCCGGACCAAATGAGGAGGCAAGCCGGATCCAGCCCGCGGGCCGTAGTTTGGGGACCCCTGATTTAAATTGTCCTTAGTGTTGATGTGTGCATGCGTGGGTGTGTGGTTTACCCTGTGGAGGACTAACAACCTGGGGTTTACTCAGTTTAAGGATTTAGACATAAAATGTACACCAGCTGTCGACAACAACTCCACTACTCCACACATAAAAAGCAAATTACTCCCCTCATGAAGGTATGCATAAACAAAAAAAAAGAAGTATCTATGAAAGCCACAGAAAGCAGAGAACCCAGGTAAAAACTGAGTCATTCCTGCAGCAATGTGTAAATCAATATTAGCTGGTTTGATAATAACTGATGGATCTCATTAACAAAACAATGAGACCTTCACAAAAGTCTTCCTATTGCAAACCACTAATAGTGATGGTTACAGTTTTTTTTTCTAAACTTAGGACTGGATTGGAGTCAACTGTCAGCGTCCTCATCGAGCCATAAGTTCATGTAATCTCTCACAGAGGAGAGGAAACAATAACCCAAGAAAAACTAATAACGCAAAGATTCGATCTTTAAAAGATTTAAGGCTGTAATTTGTTTTAAGACATTTGTCAAAATCACACCTAAATAATTCTTAGTACAGTGGATTTCTTGAAGTTCTCATTACCAAAAATAGCTTTCACACATAGTAATGAGTTTCTGTAAGTCTGTTCAATGTTTGACTCCCTGTAAACATAACTTTGTTTATGAACTAGTGTACTTTGCTTTCTTTGTATGTCTGGATGAGGTGGATTGTTGTCAATGGCAACACTGACAATATCTAAAGAAAACTGTTATATGTTCAATACTCACTTTACTGATAGTCTTTTAAGATAACATCAAAGTGTTACTCTAACCCTAACCCACCTGTTGATTCCTCAGTTAGTGTTTATGAGTTGAGAGGTCAGCAGGTATTTGGGTGAAATAATGTTTTAAGCATGTATGAGATTCAAACCATGACCAGCTGTTGGTAAAGGCCTCTACCATGCGGGGAATCAGTTGGTATTAGTTATTATTGCTGCAATGCAGTGTCTGAAAATGCTTCCAATACTTGAACATGTAATTGTAAAAGCAGCTCCACTAACCACTGGCATGGTTACAGATGAACTTCTCACACAGCAGCTAGTGACTCTTCATCTTAGAAAAAACTTACTGCATTAACATAAATGCATAGAGGAACTTAAAAGTGTGCATGTCAAAGTAAAATAATCAGAAAGTTATTACCTTTATTAATTTACCCATCACATTCCTAAGGACTTGTGAAGGTCATTGCCTCTTGAGCATTACTCTCTGCTTTTAAGAGCTCACATGTTTAAACAGTTGAACTCATTAGTTACCAGCATGGACTAGCCTAAAGACCAGCTTCTTTTTAAATGAACATCTAGCGTGAAGCATGCTGCAGTCAATGCATCACTGGTGTCCTTCTGGAATGCTGTCGCAGTGCTTTCTCCCTCAGCAGCGTTGGCCTGGTCCCTGCAACCCGGCCAGCCAACTGCTCTTTGTCAGAGCTGGCAGGGCGACAGTCTGACAGCCGGCCTGGCTGCTGCTGAAATTGATTTGGCATCCGGCAAGAGCATCGGCAACAATGACAGCAACAGTTTCTCAGCCGCAAGAAACAATGGAAATACAACAGATAAGAAAAAGACAGAGATGTTTTAGTGAATAAATGTAAAAAATATATATATATATTTGTACTGATCAGCAAAGAAAGCTTCAAAATATATTCATCTCCATAATAAATTAATTAATGAATTGAAGTGTTTTATATCTTTTATATTTTTTTCTAATTAGACATTTTATGTCAAAACAATCCAGAGTGGAGACACAGCCAGTGACAGTCTAGCTGTTAGCTCATGCTAACAACTGCTGACCAGATGTTTGCACATTTATCCAAATTTAGCCAAAAAAGAAGAGCTGTGAGTTTCATACGGGTGATTTGTACACCCAAAAATCAAATGCCTGAACAGCGGCGACATAGTTCAAATCGTATATTCACATAAATGAGATATGAATCAAGCCAGATTGTAAAATAATCATTTTCAAAAGTTAAAGTTGCACAGATCTCTCAGTATTCATCAGTATAGTTGCTTATCTAGAGTTAAACTGTTACGGACGGCTTGATCTGAGATCTTAAGCATCTGTATGCAGATTTATATTTGCTTTATAAAAAAATGTAAAAGTATGATTAAAGTCTTCATATAAACAAACATTTGGGAAAAGTACCCCACCCTTATAGAATCACAGTTAATTTTAGATCATCCATTTGTGTACGTCTATTTGTATAATTCTTTTGAAAGAAGTATAAAAGCATGGCAGACTTATCAATAAATGTGCGAACTAACAGCAAGATGCAGCATCACCCGCTGAGTTAAAGTGATCCGAATCAGCGGCGTACCATCTAATGGCAGGCACACGTTGCCGTAGAATCAGCATATGCCACCAAACCAGAAGTGACATATGCTGACATGCCATCTGCTGCTTTTAGATTTGGCACGATTTGAGACTTAGCAATGCCAAAGTAATTTAATTAGAGTAGTTCAGAAATTCCTATGTTGTAATTATGTTAGAGAATCGCTGTTGATTGTTGTTTTCTGGGCAAGAAATGAAATGAATAAGTTGAAAGTGTTATTTTTTTCCCCTTATTTGGTCTAACTTAAAAAAAAAAATGAAACAGCAGGGTTAGTTTATTTCAGTGTAATACAATTGTGTTGACAGCTGGTGTCACCTGATGTTGCCATCAGGTGACAAATCAGCAGGAGAAGTGTTTGGTTCGCTCACCCACATTCTCTGCTCCCTACAACTCTGGCTAAATATTTCAGTGTCAGCATGTGTTGCGTAACACAAACCCTTTGAGGGCAAAACAAACATTTTGATTCTGGTTTGTTTCAGCAGCAGAGCTCAGCGTGACATCAACTTGTCTTCAAGGACTATTTGAATTTCTTTGAAATTTCCCAGCTTTTGATGTCCATCTCTATTTTACTTTTACATTATGAGCCAACTCTGAGTTTTAAAGTCGACTAGCCTGAAGAAAATCCAATCCTGGTCTTTCATTGATTTCCATATTTTTTTTTATTTTCTCATGTCTTGATCTGAAAATGATTTTAAGTTTAATATGTTCTGCTATCTGGAATGCTCAATGCCAATTTTAAATAAATCGCTGACAAAAAGTTTTACTTTCTTCCTTTCTTTGTCATCTGGCCTTAAGGATTTCCCTCTGCTCCAGCTAGATGATGTGGTGGGTGACCAGTCCAACATCGTTGGTTTCTCCATGTTGAACATCTCCCATCCTTTCTACCTGGATTTCATCAGGAGCCTGAACTTGTCGTGGAAAGAAGGGTGCAACATCAACCCGTACCCAGGACCTGCGGTGAGAGAAATTCACAGAAAACGTCTTCACCCTCCAGCTGTATGCAGACCAAAGATGAACATGGTAGCACTTAATCTGAGCAAAGACTGATCAAGCTGGAGCAATTGAAATAGTCCCAAATGGTCTTTACTTCAATGCAAGTACAATTATATATTGGAGAATTTCACTTTGCAGTTATTCAACATAGATAAATTCTAAAAATAAGCTTTTTATTTATTTTTCTTATTGCAGCAACCTGATTCTGATCTGAGCTCTCACAACAAACCATGTTTGTGCTCTATTTCCCTTTTTTCTGAAACATTAACAACCTTACAGGAACAACAATATAAAGTAGAAAGTTATAAGGCTTTAAATTAAACTACGCCTCATCTATATAGAAACTCTGTCATCATTATAACTGTGCTGTACTTCTGGATGTTTTATTCGTATGTTTGTGCACGTCAGTCTTTTTGTTTATGTTGACTGTTAAAAAATATGGAAATAATGAGACAAAGCACATACTGTAGTAAGACCATCTTCTAAAAAAGTCAAAATAATTAAGAGGAACGTTTGTCTCATATACCGATTTGTGTGGCATAGTTGTGTCTTCTGTTTCATCGTCCAGTCTGTCTTGTCCTACGAATCTCACACACAATGCTTATGTTAAAATAAGCAACACACTGAAGTCTGCCTGGATGCTAATTAGGAATGTTTATACCATGTTGACAAGCAGAAAGGGCATGTTCGAAAAGTTTGAGACTGATATATGAGGAGGAAGCTCACTGCAAAGTGGCACATGTGAGCCTGTAGAAACAGCTGTGGTTCCAGACAAAAACCCGTGAGAGCTGCCAATTATTTTTTCTCACGTTCTCTTTTTCCCTTATCTATCTGTCTCTCATTTCAAACCATTCTTAGCTGATGTCATTAAGCTCTGAATCTATTACCTTGCCAAAACCCCCTATCTGCAAGCATCTGTCTTTTTTATCAAGCTTTCACAGATTGTACAGCTCTGCCTCTCTGCAATTTATCTGATTCTCTAAGAGTGTCAGTCTGAAAGACAACTGACCAAACAGACTCCGATAGAATCATTCAGCCCCATGAGTTGAATGCAACTGATAGCAGGTGTGCTTAACTTTTTTCTTATTTTCTGCACAAATTCAGCCAAAGCTTCACAACCGTGACATTGCCACTAATCATTTATATACAATTCAACAAATGAGAAACAGATCTAAACACTACAGCCAGCAGTTTCTTCCTGTTTTAAACTGAAGTAGTTATTCGTGCTCTAAAATGACTGAGTAAACAGCTTTACAATTATAATCAATCAACATGTATGTTATTGCTATACCTTAAACCAAATGCAAGAAAGACAACAAAGTTGCATCCATTTTTGTCCAACCTCATTACCATCCTTTTTACCTTCTTTTCTCCCTCACTCGTCTGCTTTCCTTTTGTGTTTGAAGTTTTTCTCGTCTCTGTGCTAAAGCGTCTTTGCTATTTCGACTGTGATTTTTGTAGCTGCCAATAAATAGATTTTCTTTGTTTTGTTTTGAAGCCCACCTCGAACAACGTCTGAGCTATTTTCTGAATGCTCCTCTCTTTGTTGCCACTTCTTTATGTTGTTCTATGGTAAAACGCTTGTTGACTTCAGTATTGCTTTCTGACTGACAGTCTGATTTTTTCTCACACACTTCAAACGTCTAGAGCCTGCCCGTCTTTGCTGTTTGCTGTAAAAGAAGAGAAACTAAATATTGATCAAGTCGATATTTTTCTTCCTCAACAATATCCCGACTAGTTGCTTGCATCACCCAGAAGTAATTTCAATCTGTTCAGACTGCCTCAGAACCTCAAAGGTTTTGGGAGCCGGATCTATGAACTTTGATCTTCAGCTCTTTATATTAATCATATATTAATAACTTATATACTATAAGTTATTATATAGTATATTCCGAATACTGACAGATTCCAACTGGGGTTTTTCTCCAAGCCTCTTTTTCCTTTTTTGCCTGTCATTCCACTTCATTTTTTATTGCCTAATTTATGGACTGTTTTTTTCTGTCTCTCCATCTTATCTGACCCTCAAAAGGGTTCAACATACTTTTGCTTTTTCCATGAATGCAGCCTGCCTGCACACATCTGTATTTTTCCAATGATGCCTAAGTTAAAAATACAAAATGTAGCATTCCATTAAGAAAAATGCATGTCTTGCTACAGCCTCAGTGGAGGGAGGTTGATGAGCTACTTTGTCATCTGCATGACAAAAATGCACACAGACAGTGTGGTGACTTTGCCCTGTAAGTGTGCACAATCAGTACAGCCACAAAACATGTGGGCTTCCTGCGCAGACCCCACTGAACCAGGATAGATGACGGATTGTACATCACACAGCTTATCCGGTTGAGTGGATGATTAGGCAGAATGTAATCAGGTATGAATGCACCATAAAGTGACTTTAAAGTAATTGCTTTCTGCATCGTGATATGCTTTTTTTTTTTTTACCCAGTGAAGAATTTTCAGTCTCAAGTTTTTCTTCATGCAAGTGATGTGGCATCATTTACCATCTTTTGGGAGGAAAATAAAATATTGTGTCACAATGTGATAGTACCACTGAACTTCTATTGAGTGTGGCTGGGATTATTTTCACACTTGAAAGTCTTTCTCTCCATTACTACTTTCATGAAAGCGTAGGGAAAGCTACATTTACTTGTATTTATTTGGAGCACTTACTTAATGCACACAGTGCAGTAAAGTAGCTTATTGGAAACTGGTTTGTTTATTTATCTCCAAATATAGTTAAAAGATTTATAGCTAAATAAAACAGCAAGGAATTTTGCAATATATATTTTTCTCAATGCTTTTATCATCATCACAATAAATACAACGGAGCACTGGGCGAAAGTCTGGTCCACTTCCCTCCTTCTTATTTTGAAGACTTTAAAACCTTAACTGGAAGTTTTTGGTTGCGCAGTTAAACAAAATGTTGTTGATGTTAAGCAATTTTATTGTCTTTTGAAGGATTCTATGAAACTGTGTGTATGTATATTGTGTGCTGCAGCAACTTTACAACATTCTGCATGAACTTCTTACTGATAACTTGTATGTATTTGTATCTATTTGTCTCATCAAAGCTCTGCTGACAGTATAACTGGGATATTCTACATTCTTTTTGCCTTCAAATGTATTCATGCACAGTCAACAGAGATGCAACAATCATTTGTTTTAATTTATATCAGCCAATGTGCTTTTCATACACTTTTCAACAAATTAACAAACCCTTAGAATTAAATTTAACCATTTGTACAATTCATTATGGTTTTGTAACCTTGAATACTTCCTGCAGAATTCAGTTATTAAAATGATGGTTGTGTTGTGACTGCAACCTCATAGCACCTTCTTGAGCAAAATAGATGGAAGGGAAAATGCTTACTTATTCATTTATTTCATGCCTAGCTGTCATCCGCCCTGATGTTTGATGCTGTTCACGTGGTGGTGAGCGCGGTGCGGGAGCTGAACCGCAGTCAGGAGATTGGCGTGAAGCCACTGAGCTGCACCTCCCCCCTCATCTGGCAACATGGGACCAGCCTCATGAACTACCTACGCATGGTAAACACACACACACACACATTCACTTCACATACCCACAGTTCATTTGCACGAACCGAGGAAACGGAGAACTTCAGCAACCACGTGCATCTGTCAGAAAAAAACAAACTAAAATAAAATACTGTAAACAAAAACTGTAAAATAAATCTGGAAATGTAAATAAAGCTGAACGCAGAACAATAAGAATCATTTCTAGGGATTTTTTTTTTATTTAAATTATTTTATGAATAGATGCAATGCCTTACAAAAGGATTCACATGCCTTGAAGTTTTCACATTTTGACCAATGAGAGCTGGTTAGTTGGTTGAACAGTTTCCATCGGACTTATATTTAAATGAGAATGAGATAATTTATCAGCAGTGATGTAGCATTGCTTTCTAATGTAATGTGGACATTTCATATAGTTGCTGGAATGCAAAAAACTCATTTCTGTTGCCATAATGTCTTAAATTATATTTTAGCATGGTAGATTATTATTATTTAGAGCTAATAAAAAAAGACTGAAGGAGCAAAGTGCTGACTTTGTAGAGACGCTTCATTCTTTTGGGACCTGGTTTTGCACATTGAAATTACATGTTGAGAATCCCGCTGTGCAAAACCAGACTATGGTGTTAGTTGTAGTTATTATCAATAAAACACTTTGAAACTGTATTTAAATCAGTCTACATGATTCACATATTTTATCCTACTCATAACTTTACATTAGACTTTGATTAGCTACCCATTAGCTGTCATTTTCCCTTCATTTGGAGGCGTAATCTTAAAGGTGTCTGATAGATGCAACATTATCTGATTATTTTACATGTGCTTGTATTAGTTTATTTCACGCTTTGTGAATTTTCTGTGTGCTTTGATGTCTGTTACTCATTTTTTGCATTTTCCACTGTCTTTGTAGTCGTCTTCTTTTCTAACAGGAACTATTAGGTTGCATTTCAGTTTGACTTTTTCTTCAGGAGGCTCATAAATTATGTCTATAAATCTTAGTATTGTAAAATAGTTTGCATTGTTTTCAACATGACTAAGACGAAAATAAATGTTTAGATTCAACATATATAAAGAACTTTTTAGATTGCCCTACTGTTAAATTTGTATCTTTGCTTTTTGATATTCATTTGATTTACTCTCATTTTCCTGTTTCCTTGTTTGTATCTGTCTGCCAGTTCTTGTTTTTTCCATCCACTGATGATGCTTCTCCCTCCATATTGTTTTTGTAGCTCACAGTACATCACTTCATCATCTCTGCCCTGCGTTTGGCAGCAACCGGGGACCTCTCTCCCTCTCTCTGTCTTTCTCGCTCCACTTTTTTTGGGATGTAATTCATCTTGAGTCATGCACACACACACCCATTCATATTGAATGTGTACTCCATAACACATAACTCACATAAACTCAGGAACAAAATGCATGCTTGGCTGCACGTGTATCACACAAGTCTCACACTTATTTGCACATTACTGCAAGCACGTATTCCAGCAGCTCTGTCACTGATCTGATGTACCGTCAGTTTTCTCAGTTTCCGTTTCCAATATGCATTTGTTTTGGAGTTTGTGATCACGATTCTGTGTTTTTTTTTTTTCATTCAATAACATACGAATCAACACGTTTTGTGTCAGATGAAACTGACACAAATTCAAATCAATTGATGCGGTTTCATGAATTATTTGTTGTTTTTGCACATTTCAGTTCGTATTATGGCGTTAGATCATGACAACTGCTGAAATACTGTGGTGCTGGAGCAACTGGTTCAGTTCAATTCACAGTCTAATTCAATCTGTTTATTTAGACATAAATATTTGAAAGGTCCATTAAAAATCAATATGAAAACCATACTAAGAAACAAGGACAAAGAGTAGGAAGGTCACTCTGATTTTTTTTTTCTTTATCCTTCATAATAAACTCACAGATGGTGTGAAATAAAGTGTGTTGCAACTTTCACCATTTCAGACCTAACTGTTGCATTTTAAGTTAATAAATAAATAAATACATGAAAAATCTCTCAACATGAAGTATTTAAAGAGATAGTAACATTTTTGTGAACTGGAGCTTGTTGGGTTAATGTAAAATTGCTTGACCTTTTATTCCTGGATCTTTTTTGTGGAGAATGTATTTGTTGTTTTGGTTTATCTCGGCCCGACTCGTAGGTCACATTTGAAAAAAATGACAGCTGTCGATCTGTTTTAAACAGATTCAAACATTTGCAAACCAGTCATAACCAGCAATATACAGCATTCACTTTTTTCTTTGATTAATATCAATCTGTGTATCAACTGATTTTATAAGCAGAAACTCACAAATTAGGCTGTTGAACAGTCATTTATCTTTGTTTTTGTGTGATCTCTCATTTTATCAGGTAGAATATGACGGCCTGACAGGCCACATTGAGTTCAACAGTAAAGGACAGAGGACCAACTACACCCTGAAGATCCTGGAGAAACACCCTGCAGGCCATAAAGAGGTAAGAGAACAAGAACAAGGTGGAGATCTTAGCCATTGGATACATAAATCTGATATTATCTTTACTCAGTTTTAAAGAGTAATAAATAATACATCTCCCTACTGAAACTAACTTTGAAATGTAAACATTTCTAAGATCATCAGTTATACAAGAATCCCAGAATAGATGTCCAAAGACCTAAAGGGTTTATTAAGCAGCTCTTTCATGCATTCATTCATTCATCTTCAGGTTTCTGTCCATGCCTGGTAAAGACTGTTTGTTCTTTTTACTGATTTTGTTTTGACCTTCCAACATTTTTCCTAACACCCTTTACTGGAAATATTATATTAAAACAATCTGAAAGCTAAGTGGCTGATTGCTGTGAATTTCTGTTAAATGTCTCTTTGAAATAATGAGCTCCTTACTTTTCTTTTCTTTCTTTTTTTTTTTTTTTTTGCAATCTTAATTTTTACAATGTATTGAGCTGACCTGATTAACCCTGAGTGGAAATTATACTCAGCATCTTTAGACTAATCAGATGCAATCAACTATGATCAAATCTACTTGACCACTGGACAGTAAATTAAGTAATAAAATGAAGGCTTTTGAGTTGGGGTCAACTTCTTATTGCCCTTCAAAAGGCAACTCAAAAACAACGATTCCTCTTTATACCTAACAAATTGTGCAACGCAGAAGCTTCCAGCCCAAATTATTGAGAGTTTACCCAAGGCAAGCCTGATTTATTAAAAAGGTTGTCAGATTATGTTGTTCTAATGAATCATACTTATTATAGCATAGCATAATTTTATGTTCTTAATGGACATTTATATAGAGAGTAGTTGTGATTTAATGAAATAGCATTCCTTTTACTGTGTTTTGCAGACACACCATATTCCTCATATTTTTATCATTTCACATACGATCTTGCAATTGTATTTATTTTTATTAACCTGTCACTTTTAATCTTTCTGATATTCTTTTTATTAGATTTTAGTTTAATGGGGTCTGTTTTTAATCTCGTAAAGAAGCTGTTCCTAAGTGCCGTCCTGCAACTTTTAGGTGCATCTCTACTTCAACAATCCTGAATCTAATGAATGGCTTGTTGCCACCCCTCTGTAGAGCTAAATGACACGCTGGACAGGGAATTCAGCCATTTGATTTTGGTGTATTAGAGCTGATGTGCTTCAAAAAGTTTCAGAATAGTAGCTCTCAAGCACCAGGACTTGGAAACCAATGTTGTAAAGCATGGGCATACAACATGAAAGTTGGACCGCTCTGACGGTGCTACTATACACCCCCAGCCTGTAACGTGAAGAACCGTTTATAGCTACGAATCTTCTAAAAGATTTTTAGAAATTTTCCAAAGCAAATTTTATATTCTTACAGGAATTGTCTATTTCAATCATTTAAACTCTTACTTTTGTCCTCATGCAACTAGAACTTGGAAAGCAGATTAACAGTAAAAATGCAATAACCCAAGGACAGAAGAGCTGTACAGGAGTCTGTAAGGGATATTGGATCGTTGAAATAAAGTGAGGTTTCCAATTCAAAAACAGTTAGCATTTATGCATTTCCATTTTTGTGAATTTTGTTTATATATAGTTAAGATTGTGCTTAATTCCTCTTTCTTCCCCACAGATTGGGACTTGGTATTCCAACAACACATTGGCAATGAACTCAACTTCCTTGGACCTCAATGCCTCAGAAACACTAGCTAACAAGTCCTTAATTGTCACCACTATACTGGTAATGTGTTATTAAACATACATAATGTGCACCAGCTTGTGTTTCTTTTCCTTTTAATATGTTTCAGCCAACAGCCCAATGTTTTTGTTCTTGGTCTGACAGGAAAACCCATATGTAATGCGCAAGTCCAATTATCAGGACTTCCAAGGAAATGATCAGTACGAAGGTTTCTGTGTGGACATGCTGAGGGAGCTGGCAGACATCCTGAAGTTCTCCTTCAAGATTAAGCTGGTGGATGATGGGCTATATGGAGCACCTGAGCCTAACGGCAGCTGGACCGGCATGGTGGGGGAGTTGATCAACAGGGTGAGTATGAAATGGTAGAGAATAAATAGACTGACTAAAAATACCACTTTTGATTTTGCAAGGAATTTCCCTCATTTGCGGCCTTCGGCCTCTTTGAAAGTGGTGCATATTTTTATTTTTGACTAACATTTTGTTCACGGAACAGAATTTGACATGATAGAAGTCTAAACTCTGAGCTGAAAAGCATTTCTGAAAGGGAAAATGAGCAACCGGTGGAAAAAAGCTCTATAATTTTTAAATGAAACTCCAATAAATTCACAACAAAATCGATCTCTTAGTTCCTACAACTGAGTCCTTTGCAAGTTGCCTCCAGCTCTTCCAGTTCAATATCAGTTATTTGACCTGCCAATGTCATCCGTGTTGCTGCTACACTCACAGGCTGATTCTTTTTGGATTCATGCCGCTGCTCACTCTGTCCTCAGCCACCTTCTCTTTAATGCAGACTCTGTCATTCTTTTGGATGGATCCCCTATCGGCTCTTCATTCTCTTTGGCACTCCCATCCCATCTGTGTTTGCTACATTCTCCTGGACAGCTGCTTTTTTCACTTCCTTTATTAAATCCTCCTATGCTTCACTCCTCTTCTTCCGGTACAAACTGTCACCTGGGATTTCAGTTGGCGGATACTTTAGGGTCACCTCGAATGATAATGAATGAAAATAACGCCAAGATAACATACACTTTCCAAAAGCAAGCGCAAAGTGTAGCCATGGTTTTAAGCTGGTTACATGTGCCTCAGTTTATTGCAAGAAAAGCCCATATCTGCAACATGTTGGGTTTGAAGTTGGCAAAAGATGAAGTGAAAAATCTCCACTGCTTTACAGCACCGTCAAGTTCAAGTGTGACCAAACCGAAAACATTTTACATTCAAAAGCAACAAATTGAATCAGGCGAAGCCACCGCGTACACAAAAACACGAGCATCCCCAATTGATTTCTCTAACATTGCCTCTGCATTAGTTGTTATGGCAACAGGCAGGGGTGAGGGTGCAAGACGTGGGCTTTGAGTTACTGACAGTGATGGCACTCTTAACTGCAACACAAGCGTCAGCCAATTATACAAGCGGTGGAGTGTTGGAAAGCCTCTCAGCTCTGATCAGCAGTCACAGGGAAGCTCAGGACATATTAAGTGGCTCAGCTGAAGCTCAATTTCCCAAGTTAGTTGTTTTCTCAGTGAAAGTGGTTCACTTTAAGTCAAGTCTAATTAACACTGATTAGAGAATTGTCTGCAATGAAAACTGCAAGCGGAGGTAAAGATGATAAGGGGAAGAGACAGCGAGAGCGTTTTGTATTTCTGTGTGTTTAGGAAAACGCTGCTAAGTTGTTAGAAATTTATTTTAGTAATGGAAAATTAGGAATTACTTTGTTGAAGTGCAAAAATTTAATTGCTTTTTGGGCAACATAAGGTTTTGTAAAACAAATATATGAAAAGCTCTGGACTTTTCTGATTTTCTTTCACTTGCAGATACTAGTTGTAGCCTGTTAAAATTGTATTTTAAGAATTATCAGGATGTACATATTTTCTTTTCAATCCTTCCTGATGTGAATGGTCACTTATTATTTATCTTAGATGTGAGTCACACCACTTTGAGAGCACAGTCAGCAGAAAATTAGTGCTAATTGTTTGAAATAAAGTTACACAGTTGTCATTTTACATAGTTTTAGTGTCTCATGTTATTTATTAGCACAATTAAAGTTAGCGACTGCAAACAGCAGTCTGAGAATTTAGACTGTTTCCTAACTGAGATTTAACTGCTAACATTTCTAAATATTTCACCAGAAGACAGAAGGTCAAAGCTCAAATGAATAAAACAGAACAACTGTGCTGCAAAATGCCGAATTGACAAAATGTCCTTAAGGTGGGTACAAACTGATATCTTCTGGCAGAACCCTAAAAAGTTGAGCAACAAAATATGCAAAAGTTCAAAAAGGTAAAGGAACAAATAAACCAGAACCTATTAGTCCACTCATCTGTTAGCAGCTGAAATGAACAGCTAACAGTCCTGCAGTTTTCTTTCTATATAAACATATATATGTTTATATATATATATAAACAACTAAAGTCTGTGTTTCTCCTGTTACTTAATAGTAAACCCTCTCACTGATATTTAAAATGTAACTAACCCCAAAATCAACTCTTGTTGTGCTAATAAACTGGTTTATCAGCAACAAAAGGTTTTCAGGTGTTCTATCTTTATGTTTCTGCAAATTATTATTTTTTTGTGTAAATTTATATAAAACCATCACACTCATTAACATTGTGTTTAGCATTACTCAGCTTTACAAATATGTGATTTTTTTTTTTGTAATGTGAACACGGAGGGGTTCCCCTCTGCTCTGACTATGGGCGACGGCGTACGGCAGAACAGGAAGTGAGATGGGTCACGCTACCACTCACTGCCTGCTCAGGACAGAGAAGGTCCCACACTCTCAAATTAAACCTCCTCTACAAAATACTTGATGCTTAATATCTCAGTGACCCTTTGAGTTTTCTAAACGGGCCAAGAATGCATCTGGGGTTGAATCTGTCACTGTTACACTGCAGTAGATGGTAAAATGCATTCTCTTGTTCTATGCTGCTTGCTTCACCCAATTGCTAACGTTTACCTGTGCCGTATGTAATGAGCCAGTTCGACGCTAAGAAGCTTGTCAGAAATGGACTGCGCTGTAACAACTGTCCTCAACTGTGAAGAGACAAGTGCCGAACTAGATGGCTGTTAATGTTATTTCAGATGTTGTAAAAGTGGCCAATATGGACTGAATGGCTTTTTTCACTTCTTCTGCTGCCATTGCTAACACTTCCAGCAGACTACAATTTTAAGACAGCACAGAAAATTCAAATCATTATTCACAACTTGTCCTTGTGTTCGCTGATTGGCCCAGTAGAAAATCTACCAGAGACAATCCAAGTCATGGGGAGAAAGCCCAAACTTTGCTATAAGCAAGAATCCTTTTCAAGCAGAATTGCACAGGAAGGCAGTGGCCAGACTGTCGCCTCAGAGCTGCCAGAGGAATTAGTCATAGTCTCTAAGTCCCTGTGATGGAGTTACCCAGCTTGGTGGTTCAAGCATGTGATGTAGCGATAACACAAAAACACACCAGGGCCTTCATAGTGTTGTTTTATTCACAGAACTGGCTACACTGAGGTATGCTGAGAGAGTAAAGATCATTGAACCTAAGCTAAGTGTATCAGTAACAGTTATTACAAAACTGAAAAGTTGTTGCGCAGATCCGATATGTTTTACCCGATCCATATGTTTGCATGTCTGAAGACCGTTCTATACCAACCCTCTTCCTCTCCAAACCTCCTCTGGCTCTTGATTTTGCAATAAACTCATGTGATTGATGATTTATGACCAGCCGCAACCAGCTTAAAGAAGGGCTTGTTATGTGTTTATGATAGAGATGTTTCATGAAACAGGAAACTTGACTTCCTCTTATGTTATATCTTAAATAAGACAGAAAAAGAAGGTGGCCCAGCCTGGTAGTGCTCTTTGAAAGGGGTTTGATGAGGAAGCCATAATACATCCCCAAACCTTGTAACCCAGCCTAAAACACTGTGGCACTTTTAACTCTAACCCTACAAAGATGCTTTAACCTTTGTTTAATTAGTGGGGTCTAGTAAAAAGCCTCAAAAATAGTCTCTGGGTTAGCGGCTCCAAAAATTGTTCTCTTGTGTTTGGAAGCAGGGCCACACACAAACACATAACGGTCATGGTAATGGCGATTGTGGCTGATGGGTGCGTGTGTGTGCGTGAGCGTGTGTGTGCGTGTGTGTGTGTCAGAAAGAGAAACTGGGGAACACAGGCGAGCCATTAAGAGGCTAATCAACTGCCTTTTTTCCTTACTAATTATACAGAGCTGTTTCAATTACACTGTGGGATCCCTCAGTTTGAACCCACACACACACGCAGACACACACACAAGTAGGTATCCCTTTATTTGAAATTTGTGGCTACAAAACTATGCATTTGAAAGAGCACTCTCCCTCTTTTCTTCTCTCTCTCTCTGTCTCTTGCTGCTCAAACATGACAACTGTCCAACCTAAACACAGAAACACACTCCTAAAAACTTTGTTGTTTGTAAGACCGAGGAGTCTGATGAAAGTGGGAGAAATTCATTTAAGAAGTGTGTGCTTGTTAATCAATTAGGTGTTAATTAAAGAGCAGAGAGGTGTCTGGGGTCCAGATAAACACTCCACTATGGCTCCACTCTGGGTCTCAGTTGACTTGAACCTTAATGAGATTATCTTTCACTTTTAATTTCACCTTTCTGTCTTCATCCATCAAGGTTAAATCCAAACTGGGGTGTATTGCGGAGGTTTTGGTGTGGAAAAACAGAACAGAAAAGGGCATTTTAATAGAGGGTTTCTCAGGAACCCACTTTAAACTGTGCTTATGTCACCAGAAGGAAGCTTCATGCCCTGGCTGTGTTATGGATGGATTTCAGCTCCCTCTCAGTGTCCAGTCCATATTAACAATTGATAAAACTGGAATGCAGTAAATTGAATTTCTTTGTGTCCTCCAGTAGGAAAGAAAGTGAAATTTAAAGAATGTGATGTGGAAAAAGTGCATTATCCAACTGAATGCTGACTTTTAAAATCTATTAGACTTTTTTCCCTCCAGAAGGCACCTTATGAAATATCCAGCTATCATGGTTTAAATATTGCGATATTGAAGATCCTTCTTCTTTTCTCCTTAAGCAGCTCTTGCCCTCTGTCTGCTTTATGTATATAATAGACTTGTTGATGAGTTTTGTTAGCTGGTTTTACAGTGCTTTGCAAAAGCATTCATCCTCCTTCAGACATTTTTCATTTTATCATGTTACAACCTCATTGGGATTTTCTGTCACAGACCTGCTCAAAGTTGTGCATAATTATGAATTGAAAGAAAAATCAGACATATTTTTAAACCACACTTGCATTCTGAGTTACCAGAGAAGCAAGAGGAAAGCCATCGAAAGCGGATAATTTTCTATGTGCAGCTCAGTATTTCAGGGATTTGGTTTATTCCTTGTTTGCTCTGTAGAAACTATATTATTATTATTATTACTTATAGTTTCTCCCTGCTAGTCTCCCATTGTTTGTTTCACCACCTGTTCTCTGTGGGCATTTATTTTTTCAGTTAGGACAGAAAAACTGGTTTTAGCTCGAGCAAAACAGGTCAATCCCAAAGAAAATACATCTAGAGGTTACAACATAACCAAAACAAAAGGTTTACAGTGGCATGGTTTGGATCGTCAGTGTCGAAACTGAATCATCAACTTCCATCCTATCTGGTGAATTCACATTAGAATGGGTTTTCCAATATAAAACATAGGCTTTGATCCAAGGCATGCTATTGTAGTTCAGGTGCATGTTATAAAGGACTTACAGAAGAGAGAATCTGTAGCCAGACTTGGGAATTTATGCTCACAGATTCTCCTCTGTCCAGTGTTGCTGATCTTGAGCTTTTTTGTAAAGGAGCGGCAGATATTGCAGAGGTGCAAAAATGAAAAAGACACACCCCAACTGGATAGTAACTGTTATCCATGCAAATGACGGCTTATAAGAGTTTAGACCTGAATATAAATTCACAGCATACTTTTACAGATTTTTAAGTTTTAATAACTTTGAAATCCCATCCATTCATTCATTCTCTATGCCCACATAAAAGGGTTAAACTGACTTGAATACCTTCAAAGGACATTTTGTCATGTGCAGCTCTGTATTTAGTTCCTTGTTGCTCTGTAGAAACTGTATTTTTTTTGTATAGCTTATCTCTGCCAGTCTCTATTGATAGTCTCCCATTGTGTCTGTTCCACCACCTGTTCTCTGCCTCCAGTCCGCTCATCTTCATTCAAACACCTTTTATCTCTGACCCCTCTGAGTACATTTCTGAGTTTATGTATGCACATTGGTTGTCTTGGTTTGCATGGCAGATCATCCGTGTTTCCGGCTACATTTGTGTCATTCTTGTTTTCTGCTCACTTTTATTTCTGTACCTTGTTTTTTGGGGGGGATTCACTTTGGAGTTCAGGGTGTGTGTCTGCTCTTCTTTGTTTAATAAAACATTGTTTTTCTTGGCTCTGGCCTCGTGTGTTGGTCTACATTTGGGTCCCTCTTCTACCACCACTTCATGACAGCAGTAGCTTCATTATTTTTGGTGCTCGCTCCACTGAGGGCAGAAAGAAGAAAGGGCCCATGCTTTTGCATTATGTAAAGTTGAATAGATGGACCAGCCAATTTTCCAACACATTTCACTGCAGTCTCATCAGCCAGGGTGTGAGTGGAACCGAAGCTGGAGACTCAAAGACGGTTTCAATTCTTTTTGTGCCAAATATGAAAGCAAATATATATATAAAAAGGTTAGTTCTGTAAAATAACCTGCTGCAAACACATCTTTACAATAACAATGAAAACATGTCATTCATAATTAAGTAATCCCTTAACCTGATTGATATTTTCATGAATATATCTTCTATTTGCTGGCTGAGTAAAATTTAAAAATTATTTATGAATAGAAGATTAATTAGAAGATTAATGTTTGCTAAGCAAATTGAACATGGTAGTTTAAGCCAATCAGAAACTACATTCTTATTGTTGAAGCATTTATATTTCTTGATTCCATATTAGACATTTTTACTTCCAAAAAAAAGGGCGAATACAGAATACGATTTTTGTTTTTAATCTCAGATTAAACTCCTCTCACTCCAAAACACTGCTCTCACCATATTTGTTTTCACTTCTTTACTAAAATATTCGATTCCTCCTAAACAGCATGTCTCTGTGACCAGATGCAATCTCTCCTGCAAAAATGTTTTCTGTTGTATATTGCACATCGATGTTGACTTTTTCTGCAGGGATGAAACCTGCTCTCTAAAGTATGTTTTATTTATTTTGTTTTACTTTTTTCTTGTGGAACAAAAACGTGGTTGTATAAATGTTAAGGCCAGCAGAATAACAGCGCGTTTACATTCCTGCCTTCTTTAGGGCTCGCTTGTTGTGCTCTTCCAGTTCACTGCAGAGACATCCGTGAGCAGAGAAAGTTCAACAGCAATGGGTTTCTCCAAAAAAGCTGGTTTGAGGGATGGAGCAGAGCAACTTCAGAAGCATGAAAAATCTGTTGAGTGGATTAGGAAAATTAATATTACAGAGTGAAATAAAGGAAGTTTGCTATCTTACATTTAATGCCCTCAGTTTGCACCCGTAGTACCTCAGTGAAAATTCAATTTAATTAAGTTTATTTATATAGCACCAATTCACAACACATGTTGTCTCAAGGCACATGAAAAACAGATTGTCATATTGTTTTATCTAATGTAAACCAATGTCAATTAAAGCAGCAAATTAAGTCTGCATAGGCTTAAGGAAAATGCTAAAACTCTGCCTGCCTACAGCCTGGGGATTGTTTTTTCTCTCTCTCTTTTTCCACTATTTGAATTTAACAAGTTGTTCTGGCTTCAATTTCTCTTAAATTATCACATTTTTCTAATCTAGCTAAGATCCTTTTAATAGTGGGCTGCTTTGTGCCCTAAAGTACAGAACTGTAAGTCAAACCAAATGGCCGGCCTCCTCTTAATGAAACTTTTTTTTTTTTTTTCCAGATGATTATCATTTATTGTCCAGGCTATAATACTGTCAACACTATGATAAACTGAAATGGGCAAGTTGGGGAAGCTGTTCTCTGTAAAATTGCTCATGGCAACTAAGGAAAAAAAAATACAATTGCTGCTTTTAATTTTGTATCTGCATGATCAGATGCATACGAGACTCAAATATCCTCTCTCAGTCTCCGTGGTCACACATTTCAATAGTTATTAATAATAGCCCCCTCTTTGTATTACAATGAGATCATGATGAAGAGAGCTAGTTTCTGTATATTTAACAAGGAAGAATAGAGAGTCTGAATTAGAACTCCAGGTAATATTTCACAGATAACATTTTCATGAATTCATTCTCCTGTATGACGACTTTATCCATATTCAGCACTAGGCACACGTGTAAAACGTGAATAATTCACTTTAGAACTCAGATTTAAGGGATGTTAGAAATGCACACACACAGTACTCTAACATAATTCAGATTTCTTTCTTAGGTAAAAGCTAAAAAGAACAAATAAAGTCTGGCACTTCATAGAACTGATTTTGGGTCAGTCAAACAGGTGGAGTCCAGCCTCCAGATGGAAATTTGTGTTTTATTTTAATGCTGATCAAGTTTCTCATCAGTTTGTCTATATTTGTGTCTGGTGTAACCTTCAGTCCTGCTTTTCCACTATTTACGCAATCGGGACAAAAGGCACTTGTTAGGGACCAAGGTTCTCATTGTCCCATGACACAGGCACAATAACAATTCATTGTTAACTCCTAATACATTCAGTGGCAGCTGCACCTTCAACACTGACTTCTCTACAGTAAGAAAATCAATATTTCATTAAAAGCACCAGAATCTGTGCAAAGGTGGTTTAAATGTTTGGGAGGAAAGCGCCGACCCTTATTATGAATCCCGTAATGAATTCAGGACATTCAACAGTCGGTGTATCATCTCTGGATATCAGTAGGATGGGAGTTAATTTAAACCTTACATTGATTAATTTGGGTTTGAAGAAATGAAATGCAACTGAAAATAAATGTACTGATTGAAGCTGTGTGAGGGAGTAGCTGGAGTTAGTTTGTATGCATTCATTTACTTTTCTTCCAGACTGGCAGCAGTAACTTTAACTCCTGGTTTAAAAATTGCCTTCATCTCTTGGCAGCGAAGCAGTGAGTCCAGAAACACGGGCGGCCTCCATTTGCATTCATTCAGTCATGACACAACGGTTGAGCGATACCTTCAACTACACCAAATTTTTATTAATCATTGCATCTGACAGCATGATTCCACAAATTAGGCAACATATTGGCCATACAGACCTCAGATGGCCAATTATGTCTGATGAATGTATGAGTTGTGTTTGAATAATCAGTGTCCTTACAGGATAAATCTAAGCTTCTGGCATAATGAGCAGGAAATGATCATCCAGGCTGTTGTTTCCTGTTGTTAATATTTTTCTGAGACACTTTCAGAACTGCACCACTCACGGTGGCAGCATGTTGGGGTTGCATACATACATACTGATTTGAACTTTTTGCAAACTGTAGTTCATTTTTGGGGATTCAGGTATATTTTGCATGTTTAGGCATACCCCCCCCCCCCCCCGGTTTTTCAACCCGGGGGGGAGGGGGGGGTTTTTTTTTTTTTTTTTTTTTT
>NW_015113521.1:81089-99192 GCF_001443285.1 Poecilia latipinna | reverse complement strand
TTCATTTTTTTGGCAGCCCCCCCCCCCCCCCTGGTTTTGCAAGCTGTGGCGTAGGAAGGATTTTTTTCTCTTATTTTTATTTTTTTATTTTTACTTTATGACAATTGCTATGATGCTGTAACTGGGGACAAAATATATATTTTCTAATTGGAAGCAGGTAATTATCATCTCAAAATCTTAACTATGACCCCAAACAGGCTTCATGGAGGCAGAGCAGGACGAAACAGCAGAGACAAAAGAGGAACCGTCTTAATCATAACGGGAGAAAAACAGATCCCTGACTTCAACATCTCTCTGCCAGGCTTTCTGGCTATTCAGTCAGAAAGAGATTTAAGGAGAAATGATAAAAACAAAAGAAGTGAATCTGCAGTGCTGCCCAACACCTGATGGATCCAGGAGACATTTCTGTGATATTTCTTCTCTGCTGACCAGAAATGAAGCTGCTAGGATGAAATGACCATCATCAGACTATGATACATCAACAGTCTTCAGTCAGAGGCCTCTTCAGATATGTTGCATGACTGACTGCTACCAGATATCCTTCCTGCCCACAGCATCGTTATCCATGATGACTATTTGAAGATTAGATTATAGGAGTTTCATCAACATTGAATTTCCCTTAAATTTACCTTAAGACACTGATTATTCTTCAACTAATGCAATATTTGTTGTGAAACTACAAAAACAAAAGTACATCATTGATAAACATTTACTATTAACAGTTAATTTAAAATCTAGGCAATACTTTTGACATTTCCTATTTAATGTCAGGTGTTTAAGGAGATCCAATGGGACGGGTTCTTGCAATATTAAAAGTGAAATATAGGGGGTGCTGTGGTGGCGCAGGGGCATAGCACAACCCACGTATCAAGGCCTTGGTCCTCATGACGGTGGTCACAGGCTCGATTCCCATCCTGTCTACATTTGCCGCATGTCTTCCCTCTCTGATTGCCCTCTTTCCTGTCAACCACTAGAGCCAACAAAAAAAAAGCTAAATATGTTTTGCAAAGCATGAATTAGAGGTTTATGTAGCTTAAGCTATTGTTATGAACCCCATATGTATATTAAGACTCTTATTTTGCATTAGGAAATTAAGTCATTTTGTAGTTGTCATCCGGACAGAGTCAGATAAACAACATCGCCTGTCAGACTGACTGAGGACGCTCAGTTACATAAACCCTGAAGAAGCCTCCGCTATCTTGAAGTCATTTAACTGGCAGCATTTTGTGAGGGGGAAAAGCAGTGACAGGTTGGCAGACAAAACTATGTATGATGTATAGACACTGTGATAGTACTGCAAGTGGCTGGCTGTTATCGATCATATATTGTTCCCCCTGAGCTTCCAGTGGATACTAAATTTGAAAATTATTTGTCACAGTTTTAAGGCAGCTGGAGCACAACGACTAAAATCAGGACAAGATGGATCATTCCAGAATGAACAGAGATGCTTTAAAGCACAGTTTGAGAATTATGAAGCATTATTTGAGTTTGTGAAAACACAAAAAGGAAGCAGTAAAATAATTCAATATAAACATGAGTCAAACTTTAATTGAAGTACATTGCGCTGATTAGAGATTGCTTAAGACACAGTTTGTAATTTGTGAAACCTTTCATTTATTTGTGAGGATAAAGAGGTGACAACCTTTTGAAAATTGAATTAATTTTTGTTTGCAGTAAGAAATCCCAAACTCTTTTCGTGTCTCTCTCAAAGCTGTTCCTCATCTGTTTTTTAACTCACCTGTGTAGCTTTCAAACTCGCAGTCTGATCTCGTGTTCTTCCTTTCATAAGCAGAAGAACGTTTTCAGAAAAAAAGAAAGCTCTCAGATTTGTATAATCTAATTGTATGTTAAGAATCCATGATAACTGTTCTGTTATTCAGACTCTGTGACCTGACAGACTGTCTGAAATAAAATATATTATCACTACAGCCAAGACTGTGAAGTATTAATTACCATCAGTATAGTATTGCTATGTCAATGGCCAAATGATCCTTATAACAACCTCTTGTGTTCGTAAGAGATGAACTAAATTCGTTGTTGGAAAATTATTCTTTGAAGTTGCAAAGATGAAACTATTTTGCACCATCATTTATGCGGTGGGAGGAAATGTTAGTATCTGAAGGCAAAAGTCATTAGAACACCATTACAGAAAACATTGTTTCTGACAACTTTATGTTCCTCCCAAAGTGTTTTCTGGTAATGCAGAATAGTTAAACATGAATGCAATTTACTGGAAGTTATTCTGCTAATTATGTTCATTAGGAAAACAAACAGAGAAAACATTTCCATAAAGATGATGTTCATTAGATTTTGCTCTCTTTGCTCTCATTATTTACTTAAGGACCAAACATTTCTGGTGGTATATCACTTTAAAGAAATTTGGTTAAAGGCCTCAGTTCTTGTTTTTTTTTGTTTTCTTCACTTCAATTATTGTGTCTCCTGCTTTTTTACCCAAATATCAGCTTTCCCTGAAGGTACTTGACCCACTTGACTCTTCTTCCTTTCTTTTATGTTGTGTGGCTTTTGTTTCTTATTTTCTATGAGACCTCCACTGACACTCTCTGCTATCCCTGTTTTTCTCTACCTTATGTTTGAGATTCTTTATCTATTTCATTTTTCAACTTTGGTTGCACATGCACCACAAGTTAAAAAAAAGAGAATCCTTTTCCATTTTCGCTCTCCTGTACCTTCTTTCTTCTTTCAGTACCTGGAAGTTACCAAAGATAAACAATCATATCTGCTATGCTTTGTGTCTTCCTGTAGAAAGCTGACCTGGCGGTCGCCGGCTTCACCATAACCTCAGAGAGGGAGAAGGTAATTGATTTCTCCAAGCCATTCATGACTCTGGGAATCAGCATCCTCTACCAAGTGCATCTGGTGAGCTTGCCTTTGTATTTTCAGTTTTGATTAAAGCTGCATTAGGTAACTTTTATAAATAAAATTATTTTTACATGTTTAAAACTATCACCATGTTGTGACAGTTTAGTATGAGGCAAATAATCTGAAAGAATCTCAGATTGTTTCACGAGAGGAAGGGCTAAGACCTTCCTCCTGGCTCTGGTTGGTTGTTTCTGACTCGGTGTTGTGTGTTTCTGCAAAAAAGGACCTCAAGGAAGCAGAGGAGGATGATTGTTCTTTCAGATTATCTGTCTGATGTTATACTGTCACACCAATGTTTTAAAACATATGTAAAGACAACATGTCACTTATGTTGTTAGGCACTTAGCTTTAATGTTTACTTTATACCTCAGTCTGAAAGAAAGCACTCCTGGGAGTTCACAGTGGAACGGAGCAACACATAGTGTAAATCATGGTGGTTAGGAATCGCTTCACTCCACTGGTGAAGTGTGCAGTGGAGCAGAGACGCATTCAGTGTAAATCCAAGGTCACACACTTTCTCAGTTTCTCTTTTGTTGTCGCTCTCAATGTCACGATCATCTCAAGGCAAATTCACTCTTGAGATTGTTCTTTCCTTTTCAAGCTTTGGAAACCCCTTGGTAAAAACCCATATATTAGCCACATCGCTTTGTTCAAAATGTGTGAAAAAAGTAGCGGCTTATTGTTCGGAAATATGTCACATTGTAACGTTTTAGTGGAATATTTTGTTAGATAAAGCAATACCTGTTGAACAAGGTCATTTTTACATTTACAGTACATTTACTATTGCGCCTTGAACCTTTTCATGATTTGTCATAAAAAAAGATTCATAATTTAAATAGGAGATAACAGGATTTGTTTTCCCTTTAAATCTGGCCTTTGTTTGAAGCAAGGAATAAGAAGTTTTTTTTTTTTTTTTTTTTTTTTTTCCAACTAACTGGTTAAGGAACCCAACCAACATGTGAAAGAAGGTGTGAAGCTGAAATACTGAACAGAACATGCCAACCATGAAAAATTGTGCCGTTCATGTGCTTTTCTTCAGGGAAAGGGAAACTGGCCAGAGTTGATGAGAGGAGCAAAGAACTGATTGTAATTAGAGACAATCTTGGAAAAAAATAAAAATAAAAAATACCTGTTTGGGTCTGCGAAACAGTTAGCAATGGGCCACTTGTTGATCCTTCCAACATGACAAACAATCCTGAACATACAGCCTGATCTGAGTCTTTCATTGAAGTCTGGAAATCAGAGGATTGTCTTTCATCAGTTTCCAAATCAAATTATTAAATAAATAAAGAAAAAATATGGTGGAAAGATTTTAGAGCTTCCATTCTTTATTCACTTATAAAAATAAAAATAAAATAACAACATCAAAAATAAATGCATAAGCATTTTTCTTGCATTTACAAAGTTTGCATATTGAAATATTGAAGTTATTTAAGTTTTGTCCTTAATATCAATTTTAAAGTGAAATTTAAAAAGTCCACTTTTTTTCATCGTGCCAGCAGAGTTGGGGCTAAAGTTCTACAGACTGGAGCGTGGAGTGTCTGCACCTGATATCATTTTATGTCTGCGACCTCACTGTGTGTTTGATTTGAGGAATTCAGAGGTAAAAAATTAAAAAAAAAAAAAGAGCTGCAGTTGCATCAGGAGCTTCCTTCTCAGCACGAGCTGTTCTGCTGGAGGCGCTGACAGTCGCTCGACCGCTCGGGTCACACAGTCAAACTGAGTTTCCAACAAAGCAAAAGAAAGTATTACTACAAACACTGACGAAGCAGAGGCGGGGATGCTTTTGGGGGGCAGATCAGATAAAAGCAGAGCTGAAAACACAGATATAGGGCATGTTTTTTTTTTTTTGTTTTTTTTTATGCAGCGATGGTATAGAGGCAGGAGCTGCTGCTTTAGATTGTGAGTTTTCAGCCTCTGATGGGGGATGGTTGACTTGGGCTTCCTGACTGGAATCTAAAATTTGGGTTTTCTGCTTCCTGAGTCTGACAGACCTGCAGATTCAAGACATGGGATTTGTGACAGTTCTGAAGTTTTCAAATGCTGCATGCTTTTTATGTACAAAAAAAGACCTTTTGAAATTTCTTCTGGGATTTTCCTCTTTATTCTGTTTTTCAGTCATCACTGATGTTTACTGAAGACGGATATAAAACGATTGCAGCGAATGCTGGATCTTTTATCTTTATTCATATTGTTGATTTGCTCCAGTGTTATAAAGAGCATAATAAACTTATGTTTTACACTATGAAAACTGCCCCCTAATGGAAGAAGCAACACTATTATGTTTCCATTGAATGTTTGGAAATTGTCAGATTTATTCCATATTCATGGTAATGTGCTTTTTACCTTCACCTCTTGTTAGATGTTATTTTTTTCCACTAATTTCTAAAAAAAGAGCTAAAACACTTAACATTTATGGCATAAATTGACGGCAGTTCCATTAAAAGACTGTTTTTTTTAAGTGATAGCACCAGAAACATTTGGTGCTTGAGTAAATAATCAGAGAAAAGAGAGCAAAATCTCACTAAAATGATCTTTACAGAAATGCGTTCTTTGTTTGCTTTCTTAATGAATATAATCAGCAGAGGAACATTCATTAAATTGAATTAATGTTTTACTATTCTGCATTAAAAGAAAACACTTTGGGAGGAACACAAAGTTGTCAACAAACGTTTTTCTGTAATAAAAATCTATTATTGTCAAAACTAAAACGAAATTTAAGGTTATAATGTTTCAAAACTTCATCCGGCAAACAAGCAGCAATAACAGACGATGTGTATTTTGTATTTTTATATATTAATTTAGTAAGTATATTAAAAATGAAAATGGCAAAAAATATCTTCCAATTTATATCCCTTATTAATTATTATCAGCTAATTGATTTTTTTATAAAAACAATAAAATTACACATTTGTTAAGATACTGTCAAACTGTGGTATTTTAATTCAAGTTGGGGATTCTGTCAGAAATTCATGCCAGTCCGTGCATTTTGCATATCTTCCTGTTTATGAGCTGGAATAATGCGGCTCAGTGTGTGTTTGCCTAAACAATGCAGCAGTTTCTCATTTACAGGTGAAGCAAAATGCAGCATCAGCTCTCCAACAACTCCACCGAGGGAATACATCACACCAGTCCTGCTTAAATTATGCCTGCTCCCCCTTTGATTAAACATTTTATTGATTACTTTTAAATCACTACAAGCTCATCCCCCCTCCTCTTTATTTTGCCTCCACTTCCTTCCAGCTCTAAGCCTCTTATTGTGCCCTAGTACCCTTAAATCAGAGAATCAATTGTTGTTTAAAATGCCATGGCTCACACTTAAACAAAGGGAGACCATGATTTTAGTGTTTTAGATCCAGAACATTGAAGACAAAGACTGCAGTTACTATAGCTGCTACATTAAAAGGAGCTTTTTTTTTTTAAATTAGGTTATTAAAATCTGATTTATTTGGAATTAACAATATGGTTGGTTCTCTTCTGTATTTTGCTAATTTAAAACTGGTAGAAAATGGGCCGCTGCGACCTTTAAAGGAGAAGCTATAGACAATGAATGGCTGCATGGATTTAAACTCTGTGAAGAAACACACAAACTTCTAACATTTACTGAGGTCACAGTGCCCCAAGGAACACTCAAATCATTAGTGATGGGTTTTGTGTTCTTCGTCTGATTCTAGCCACAGTCGAGTTTTACAGAAAGCTTTTGAACTTCATAAGTGCTATAAATTGTTACATTTTCAAGCACATGCCTTTTTAAGCCAAAGTGAATTCAATCAGCTCAGATTTTCTACACTCCACATTCTGGGGAAAAAAAAAAAATCTGTAGTATATTTTAAAATAAAAGTAAGTTTTTCTTTTTCTGTCTTTTTTCCTTTTTTATTTTTTATTTTTGCAAGAAACAACAAAAAGCAAAAATAAATAAAAGCCACTTGGCTCAATTTAGGCCTAAAGCAAGCAAAAAACAGGTGCAAAAATGAAAAAGGTTCTTTTTGAAGCGTCTCTACCGAAGAGGCTGATGCAATACAAAACAATAAAGCTGCAAGCTGCTTTGTAGATGGGCTCCTGTCTTCTTATTTCTGAGAGCTTTTAACATAAAAGGTTGAAAGGGGGATTTTCTGAGAAGACCGTAATCAAAAGTCATGTAAGATTCCTCTAATCACTCCCTGGTCAAGACGCCGAGTTCCTTGAAAAGAAGGATTGGGCTAAAAAGCAGATGCAGAAAAAGGATTTATGCCTAATCACATTAAAAGTGTCCTGGATGCAGAGTTTATACAACTATCCTGCAATACCTTATTTATATCTGTAACATGTTAACTTTGTTCCTCATCTTCATTTGATTATTTATCACATAAACTTAATTATTTCCTTAATTAAAGACAACCGTATGGTTGAGTCTAGAACAATGAAAGATTTACATTTACTATTTTTGTTTAAACAGCTTTCTACATATGTGCATACTGGTTAGCAACTTAAAGCTGGTTTACAAAGACACATGTATGTTTTCTTTATTTGCCTTCAGAGTTGAGTTGTGATGTCATGATTATTGTTCTAAATACCACTTCGTCATTCCTGATTTATCAGTCCCAATCTGATCACTAAACATCATAAAATAAATCCATGTATAAGTTTTAAAACTCAATAACGCTTCAGAATTACACCTCAGTCTTTATTCAGTTTCTTCTGTTGGGTTTTCTTAATGCACTATTTTCTTTTTTGCTATCACAACCAGAGTTTCCACAAGTCAGCTGTTTGTGAAGCAACAAAAAAGTCTTGACTCACTTAAGAATGTTCTAACAGCCCTTAGGCAACGGGTCATTAATTTCATCGTAATTGTGTCTCGTCAAACATAAAGCCTCTGTCTCCATCCAAACTTTTTTCACATGTTGCGTTATGCTGAAGACGGTTAAAGAGATCAATACTTTCAAATATTTAGGTTCGCCGTAGACAAATAATTAAACTCTAGTCTTCACATCACATCAACATGCACAACAATATAGACTTTAGTTGTACATAAACTGAAATCACTCTGTTACAAAAGTCCTGTTCCACCCGTTCTACTCTGCTGCTCTTCCTGTCGCCACCAAGAAATAATAATAATAATCAAAATCTCACACATTGCGTCCAGGATTGTACACCTTCCCACTCTAAGTCTGACTCACGCAAATCGCACAGTCACCATATGTTCACCATACATTGCAAACAGTCCTGACCGTCTTCTGAACCAGTTCTTCACTTTGCTCCCATCTGGACACAGATGCAGAACTCTGAGCTGGGAAAAAAAAAAAAACATTTTAAGAAAAGTTTTGTCCCCTCAGCTGAGTTTATCAGCTACCATCCTGTGGCAGTCATTCATTTCCTTGGCTTTCTTGTGCTAGTATACAAAAGGGGAGGTAGAAAAACAGAAGGAGGGATGAATGTTATGTTTTAGATGTCTATGTGGGACATGTTGGGAAATGTTAATGTTGATGTGTATGTATGTAATGTTCTACTACTTCTGAGATGCCTAAGTTATTTATATCCACAGATTGTAATGGCATGTGGAAAAAGATTATCCCTGTGGGAAAATAAAGACATCTATCTTAATATGAGTTGTTAATAGTTCTCATAGCATATCTCCATAAGGTTACGTTTAAATGTGTAGACAAATCTGCAGAAAAAGTTATGTTCCTGCTTCGTGAACTTAATTTGATTTGAACATCGTAGAATGTAATAACTGCGTCGCTCCCTTTTCCACAGTGTGATAATGGAGATATGTGAGCAAAACCACAGTGAAGTCTTTTTGTGCAGAACTTCCTTAAGAAGGATGAAAAATGTTTAGAGAGCCCAGATTTTTAGATCAAAAATGTAATGTGCACACACCAGCCTATTACAGGCAAACACATAGACACACAGGACAGGCAACCATATGCACACTTAGACTTCAGGACAATTTAGAGAGCAGTTAATTGAACAGTTTTTAGAGTACCAGGAGAAAACCCAACGATGCACAGGGAAAACATGCAACTTTAAAACTAATTGTTCAAACAATGTTTCGAATGAAAGCAGGAAATCCAGATTATCATCACTGATTACTTTGTTGAATAGTTTTTGTCATATTCAAGGAAAGGACAATTCTTTTTTTTTTTCACCTTCTTAGTGTAAAGTATAAAAGGGAACCTTAATCAGTTGGAACTGTGGAAAATCACATTGTGTACCTTCAAAATTCTGCATCTTTTGGTCCTGGGAAATGGAAACTAAATGGAAAAACAAAGCTCAGAAGACGTGTCTTGTCTAGCAACAATTAATGACATTAGTGATTCTCTTAGTTGCTATTATCATTAAAAGATTCACTTCTGTCTCCTTGCGGGAAGAATTATAATGGCTGCACGGTCCCTGTCTGCAGATAATGTACATCTGCAGCTCATTAGTATGCACCTCCACCATCTGTCCTCCATGTTTGATCCAGTCCACAGTGACAGCATCAGTTTATTGACTCAGTGATCAGTCAGCTGCTTAATGTGTGTACAGCAAAGCCCAGCTCACACAGTAGTGTCCCAGCTGCATTTTCTTAAGTGTTTATTTAGAGATTAAGTTGACCGAGAGCACGTTTTTACTCACAGTTACGGCCTGCAGTGGCAATTTATGCCCTCACACTGATGTGCTGTGAGAGATCCATCGCCTCAGTCCATGGCGGGGACTCCTGCCTCCAGGGTGAGTCTGGACTGGAGGATTTGAACCATAAATTCACTTTGTTAAACACCAAGCTGCTCCTTCTGACTGCACAGCCCTGAGTAGATGAGGTGACACGCCGTGTTGATCTTGGCACACATATTGGCAGTGTCGTCTGCTAATGGACCACAAGGTAGTAGTAACCTCGAGATTTCTATTGAACCTTCTCTATTCCATTAAGATTTTTTGTGTTTTCAACTTTTCAGTGTCTACTAAAGTTGAGAAGTTGAACTTCCTTTCCCAGCTGTTTGGACTGATGACAAGCTAAACGCTAAATGAGCCTCACTGTTAAAAGGACTTAATCATACTTCAGTTTGAATCATCGGCACAGAGTTTTTTTATACAAGTTGTGTAATCAGTACACAGCTTTCGTCTGTGATAAAGCATTATAAAAGGTGTGAAAAATGACAAGCACCTCTGTTGCTTAGCAAACCATGTCCAAGCTGTCATAAATATTTGGCGTGCTTTAGGTTCATTGCACAGGGACAAAGCATTTTGAGTGACACTCAAAACGTTTGTCAGCCCTGAGAGTAGCTATTGCTGCTACAGTTAGCATGAGTTTCAGAGCTTTTGATTTGTGTCAATTTGTGTCTTTTTAATTCAAAATCTAACTTGGTTTAATTTTTCAGACCTGAACTGAAACAGAGATTGCTTAAAATATAACCTTGATTTTTATATAAACGTGTTTATAGATGCTACAAGAAGAGAGAGAAGGACAAGGAAAAAGAGACGGTGCAGAAAATCTCATAGCTGGGCAAAAAACATCAGTCACACTGCATGATTTCCACACAAAATATCTGACACCGCTTGATGTTTGTCGCTGCTTAATATTTTTTTCATCGCTCAACGTTGTTCTGAAGAGTGCTAAATTGCCAATCGGTGCGTCTGTCACTCTGAATAACCACAGACCACTGATTTACCCCCACAACCAGAGACTTTTTTCTAAGTTTGTCACAACAAAAGATTTCTGCTGAAACGGCTTCAAGGGTCTGTTCTAAACTTGAGGACTGCAGCATGTTGTAAAAGTGATGATTTATTTATGTAATCATAACATCACAAAAGTCATCAGGCATGTGTTTTTGTTTCATGAGTTTACATTAAAGGATTAAGCAACAGAATAGCCTGTAAAGCTGCAGTCTGAGGCTGCTTGTGTATTCAGTGCTTCACATAAAATATTTCTTTTCTAGAAAGTTATGAATAGAAATACTAAAGCTTAAAAATAGCCACATCTGTCATGTATGGACTCAGTAACAAACAGTACCCTACTATATTCTTTTTTTGCACAATGTTTGTTCCAGCACTGTCACACTTTGCAGTGAAGAATTTTACTGGAGTAGAGTCAGGTCTACTGAACAAGAGTTTTTTTTATTAATTTATTTTTTTTTTACTTCATCGCATTGCCTCTCTTGCCGATATCTAAGCCCTATATCACTCACCCAAAACGCAACGGGAGAAATTGGGGCCTTGAATCTTTTTGTAGACTATTTAGCCTGGAGCTTTTTAGGACTGGTGCTGACTTTACTGACACTCGTTGATAGCATTTAGCAGACTTCACACGGTTAAAGCTCGACAGAGACATTAAAGGCTTTATATCACATCTCACAGATAAGCTGAAGTAATCTTCCCCTGAAAAGCACACCCCGAGGTGGAGAATAACAGCAGTTTACTGTTGGGCTGATTTCAGAATTTTATTTTTCTATTGATGGCAACGCCAACGTCTGCAAACAGATTTCTGATATTTCATATGGCTGCCGAGCAGCTGGGACTCTTTAAGCTCTCGAAGTGGAGGGCCCACAGCTGTCCGCTTATTGGGGCTGCTACTGCAGAATGATCAGATTTATGTTTTATTTTTTTTATTTATTTTTTTATTTTTGCAGGGAAAAGATCTCCATATAACTGTAAGAGCTCTTCTCCTACCTAGAGAAAGGTTGCTATAGGTAGTCCATAGTATTGAGACTCGTTAATGTAGTTTTGCTGCCTGGATATGCAATATTAGATTATTACAAAACATAAAAAAACATAATTTTAACTTTTTGAAAACCTCTTGAAACACACACATAGATCACATCTTTTTTTTTTCTTTTTTCCCCTTTTTTACAAACACAAATCTCAAACCGGAACCTTTGTATTTGCATGTTTCTGGTATGCCCATAAATGTGATGCACAAGTGACAGCAATGGATGGCAAAGCCTCTTCTCTTGGCCACTGGAGGTAAATTTACGCTTCAAAATGCTGATGGGGTACTAGAAAAGACTGTTGTCCTGTAAGCAGAGCTGGTCAAGCCTAAAATAGCCTCTCAATCAAAACATGTTGCAGCAGCACAGACGTTTCTAATGCTAATGTCAGCATCCACACTCCACTTTTCTAAATAAGTATTTTTTCTAAGCTGTATGAATGATCACTGGTTCCTGTAATGTTTGAAAGCTGAATAGATAAAGCAGCACATTGCACCATTAAATAACATTAAAAAACAATGAATATGTATTTTGTTGAGCTTATCTGTATAATTATTCAATAATTAAGCATCAAAAGTGGCTTTTCATTTGAAATACTTATTTTTTCAGTATATGGTTTTATATGATTAAAATGTGATTCGTTGATTAATTTCAGACCCTGCAATTTAATTTAAGCTGCATAAACTAGAATTTGAATCCAATTTACAACAATAAATAGTTTAAGCTTTTAAAGTTGAAAGCTATAAGTCACATTTTATCTCTTTGTTTTAAGATACACTCTTCCATGTTCACAATAAATTATATATTTTCTTCCAATATGTAGATTTTTGTGTGCCGTTTAAAAATAAAAATTAAAAAATACTCTTTTTCTATGTGCAACATTTAATTAACTCACTGTAATTTCTTGAGCAAGTTTCTGAGAACAAACAAACAAAAGCAAGTAATTTAATGTCAGATTAGCTTTTTGATTTGCAAAGTAATCAATACAATACATTTGTGTCTGGCAGCAGATAATCTGCTTCATACACGTTAGAAACACATACAGAGAGATGCTGCATGCGTCTACGAAGCTTATGAGCACATTAAAAGATTGTAATCTTTTTAATTGGCTAAGCTGTTGACTGGCACACACATTAGTGAAGACATCTCCATGTTGATCAGCGCCCTTGCCCCCTGGTGCTGAACAGCCTGAGTTAATTTTTACTGCTGCTTCCAATTCATCAGCACTTATTGTGTTGTTGCTCTTCTGTTCAAAGAGACTGAGGCACGACATTGTCTCCAACTTATTTTGATGTCATCAGGTAACGAAGATAAAATGTAGAGATTACTAAGGTAGAAACAAATTGTAAAGACCTCAATAAAGGTTCTGTCTTTAGCCTACCGTTACATTTTTCCCTTCCATCCAGTGGTATAAAATTACATCTTAGTGTAGATGTGCTGGTTTTTATTCTAAATGATTGCAGGTCATGATCAAGGCAGGACTTCAGTCAGACAAAACGGCTTTGTGAGACTTAGCCTCAGCACTGCTTTCTTTGAGGCTAACCACATGAAGGCAAAGTAAGAGGGAAAACAATGCTGTCAATCCTCAGAGCGTTTCTTTGTGTTTCTCTTTCAGGCTCGAAAACCAGGTTACTTTTCCTTTCTCGACCCGTTTTCTCCTGCTGTTTGGCTTTTCATGCTGCTGGCCTACCTTGCTGTCAGCTGTGTTCTCTTCCTCGCCGCCAGGTATGACACCTTTCTAATGATTTCAGTTTTGCCTGTTTCTTACTTTCTGAAGAACTTTTCAATGGGCTTGTCTTACTGGGTTCCCGAGGGTTCATTTCTAATCGCAATCACAAAGAGAAGTCTAAAACGAGAAAAATAACCTCGAATATGAAAAACCGAACCACATTCCACTCGGAAAAAGAAATGATTAGGGAAGTGGTATTAGATTTTGCTTTCATGTTTTTGTGCCTAAAAATGTTACAATTGCACCCATTAGGCCAAAGAATATAATGAGAGTTTGGTAGCTGTTTAATGACGCTTCAAGTTTTTCATTGTTTCTCCTCTTCTGTGAATCAGCATTCGTCCTAATGCTTCTGCTTTTTTGACGTACTGAAATGTTTCAAATCATCAAACAAATTTTAATGGAGCATTTATATAATAAGTGTAATAATGATTACATTTATTAGGGAAATTGGTATCTAAAACATCTTGGTCTGAGTAATTGATTGTTCCCATGTTAAATTGTGAAATAACTGTGCAAAACCACATTTTTTGCTTCAGTGCCACCAGCTACACATGATTAGCACCAGACCACAATATGAAGTAATCTAAAATGCCACAATCCAAAAAAGAAAGAAATAATACATGGAAAGATAAATATTTATTCCTCAGGAAAGAGTTAGAAAGCCCTTTCTAAGGCTTTAGGAATCCAGTGAACTGCAGTGAAGCACTACAAAATGTATTGTGCAGCATGTGAATGACTTATCCAGGAGGTCACTAAAGGACCCAGAGCAACATTTAAAGCAATGAAGGCCTCACTTCCTCCACTGGATAACTCATAATTAAACAATAAAAACAGAGATGGCAAAAAATGGAATCCATTTGAGAGCTGAAAGGCAAAAGAACATAAATGATCTCAGACTTCAGGAAACATTTTCTGTAGGTTGCAGAGAGAAAAAGTACATCATACTAAAATCCAAATGTGAGTTTTAGGGTGCTTATAGGTACTGCTTTGCTGCTTCGGTGCCTCAACAAATTACTAAAACTGGTGGAAGAATTACTTCTGATCAAAACGCTGAAGGTTTCTCTAGTATTTTTGTGTTAAGGTTGGAAAGCCTTTTCTATTTGATGAAAACTTCTTTTCTGATATGTACTTTTTTTTAACCAAACAATTCATCTTATGTGATTATTTTTTTATCCCTGATTTTCACCATAGGAATAAAGTTTTTTTTGAAAAATTTAATACATGACATCCTTTTTTCTGATGTTATCCCTGTCTAATGTCAAAATGTGTTTGATAAACATTTAAATAAGACAAAAGAGCAACATCTTGCTTCTATTTTCGATGGTTTCAATGTTTTTAAGTGACCCTATTATTTGACTATAGACTTTTTGGAAAAAATTGCCTTAACTGATCACCAATGTATCCCTTTAAAAGGTATTGCATACTTTTTAAAATACGTAGCTTTCTCTTTCTTTCTTTAAGGCTCAGTCCTTATGAGTGGTACAACCCTCACCCGTGTTTACGGGAGCGGCGGGACATCCTGGAGAACCAGTACACACTGGGAAACAGTCTGTGGTTCCCAGTTGGAGGCTTCATGCAGCAAGGCTCAGAGATTATGCCGCGGGCCCTGTCCACCCGCTGCGTCAGCGGAGTCTGGTTGGTACCAAGACATTCATCACAGTAAATTATTGACCTGAAGGTGCAAGTTATATTTTTGTAGCACTATTAGCTTTTCTTGACAGGCATTAGACAGGAAGTGGCCAGAGAGCGAATTGGAGAAGACTTGCAGCAAACGTCTCGGTCGGGGCTCAAACCTCAGATGGACGCATCAAGGCCGAATGGCCTCTGTGTGGGGCGTTCGCTCGACTCAAATTTAAGAATATTTTTGGCTGATGTAACACATAAGTAAACCTGCCTTGGCATTTTGACTTATTTGATCTGTCAAAACATCTCCACGTTGCTGATGCAATCATTTAATAGTGGCAAACGCTATCTGGTCTGAAAACAAAAAGGAAAATAAGAAGTTTGTTTTAGTGACGTAAAAAAGAGGAGTAGATGCTGCCACTTTTATTCTTTTTAAAGTTTCAGAAACTTTACTGACACATTTACAGTTATGCTTCTCAAAAATGAAACCTTTAATTAGTCACGCCTACTCTTTTGCACCGCAAGCATTTTTGACATCTGGTCTCATATGTTGATGTTTAATTACAGCAGCGATAAATTGTCCAAAATTTCTGCTTTAATGTAAGGGAAAAAAACTGGGCTTTGGACAAATCTCTTTTGTCTTTAGGAAAGCACTTTGGTATTTCATTCGACATTTCTCATGGCTGGAGCAAACAGAGAGGGGCCTTTGATCAATCCTCTCACCAGAACCTCTCTAACTCATTCTTCATTCTTTTTTTTTTATTTATGAACTAACCTGGAGTATTGCTGAATCTTTTATGTTATTCCAACCAATAAATTCGTAGTTTCAAGTACAGCAAACTCAATATCTTTACATTTGTGTTGGTAGGAGCAAAATAATATTTTTCGACTTTGCCTCCGAAGCAGGAACAGTTGCTATGGAAACTCAGTGGTTCCATGAACCCACTCTTCACATTGCGTTTGGAAATGTTAATTTTGTAATCTATGATATTTATCCAACACTCACATGTCCATAATTATAATTCTGAGATTATGCCACCACAATAAAAGACGAATCTTAATAAAATATTGTCTATTAAGGTGTTTGCACATCTTTTCTAGAGGTTAATAAGTATCATTGGATCTATATTTGAAGAGTCCAAACATCCCATTCAGCACAGATGAATATTAATTTTACTCACCACCTTCTGAACATGAAATAATCACAACCTGAGAAACGCAACGCTCTCCTTTTTTTTGTAAAATGCTCACAACACATGGAATAGGAAACAAATGAAGTATTCTTTGTGTCTTGGAAATTATATTGAGAGATGTGTGTTTTCTCCAGGCATGAAAGGTCGATGCACAAACATGTCGCAACAGCTTGCAATTATTACACAGAGAGCATTTGTCATGTTTGTTTTGTGTCCTCTGGAGCTGAAAGCCACTTTGACTGCCTCACACCTTGAGACAAGTGAACTGGCAAAATTATGCCATCATGTAATCTCACTAAAATGTCGTTGCTCGTAATAAATCAAAAATAACCGTTTCGCGGAGTAAAAAATCCAGGAAAATATTCAGTAATGTCTCAACATTTGCAGCAATATTTGTCAATGTGCTGGAACAAAGTGGTGATAATAAATAGCACCTCCTAGTGGTCGTTACTGATATAACAGGAGTCAAGGAGGAATTAAAGACGCAAAGTTGCCCCAGAAAGCAAGGAAAGAAGGATAAATGATAAGAAGAAACGCCAGAGCAGACACCCCAGATCCAGACCTCCATACTGCTCTCCCTCCTCCCATCTGCCCATTCCTTCCTCTTCAGCAACATTAGCTGAAGGTGAACAGATGGTATCGACTCTAATGTGAAAATGATGATGTCAGTTTCTCCTCAGGTTTTTATTTCCACTCCTCTGACTCTCTGTCCTCTCTCTAATTCAAGCTAGTTTCTATTCCAAACTTTTGAAAAAAAAAAAAAAAAAAAAAATTGCTGACAGATTATTAATTGTCTCGGTAGATCATATAATGCAGATGCTAGTTTTACTACTTTGTCTTTGAAAACTTTTTAGTTTCCACTTTTGTTTCATTTTCTCCAAATTGTTGGAAAACAATGTTAATTGTGGGTTTTCTGATTTTATGTCATTAGAAGCCGTTTGGGGTTTATGTTATTTTTAAGGGGCTTTGCAGAAATGTTTTTCAGAGTTTTTCAGTCAGTTAAAAAATTTGGTTTCTGCTTGTAATTAGCATTTTGGACTGAGTATCGTTGACTTTCATATCTCTCCTCCCTCAGTCCCAGTAGCGGCAGCTAGACAGATGGTAGAGAGATACTGGAGGGGCTGGAGGGTCCATCGACGGATTTTCCCTGACAGCGCTCTGCCTAGTCTGGCACTTAGTCTCATAAAAGCTAATGATAGCCGTGGCACAAGTTGCAACATCCCGAGGTCTGTCTCTGTATGTCTGAGTGGCTTGTTGGCTGGCGTGTCCACGTTGCGTAACAATTGAAAGAGACGGAACAATGGAGAAATTCAGTCATGTCCGTGCTGTAAAGGGAAAGAAATACAAAACGGATGCTTGTAAATTTCCTAACTCTTCAAACTTGTCTTATAAAAGCAGTTAATTAGGAGACGACCATTTGGTAGATGAGTCTTCCAGTTTAGTTGTGACTTCAAAAGGGCCATAATCTGGTTTTGACTTTTCCAGGAAAGGCTTACTTTGTGAGTCCCAGTAAATAACTTTGGGACCTGCTGTGTGAGTTTCTCCCCAGCTGTTCAGTGTATTGTCTCTTTCATTCATTCAGTTTCACCTTGTGCTTCAAAGGGTTAAATTCTGCACATGTTGACGAACTCGTCCTTCTGTCCGACTCTACTTAAGCTGCTTTACTCACAGCCTGAAATGTTTGTCCATTTACCTTGTGTTGGCTTTAGAAATAAAATAAATGAATAAAAAAACACTGTTCATATTTTATTGGGAGTTGACCTGCAGTGGAGTCTGCAGCTCCGGTTGCAAGACTTTGTTGCTGTCTGTCATTTTGAAAGAAAGAAATCCGATAACATATTTTCATTTGTCATTTTTTAAAATGATAATAATGACAGATTCAATAGTATGTCATTATCATTCAGTTTAGTTAATGTTCTTATGACTTTTATGACTCCCAATTGATTCAATTTATCCAATTTTACACATTTAAATTCAGTATTGATAGTGCAAAGCTATAATATGGTAAAGTCAGTTCA